>NW_026067917.1:9253888-9366388 GCF_014885135.2 Alexandromys fortis
TTTTTTTTTTTTTTTTTTTTTTTTTTTTTTTTTTTTTTTTTTTTTTTTTTTTTTTGCTAGAGAATATAATCATTAAACAAAATTTCCCAAATGACATATCCACAATCAGGGTCTGATGACACCTTATCTTCCTGAAGTATACAAGGAGTAACCCTAACCCCAAACACCTTTCATCCTGTTTTACCAGGCAAACAATGCCTGATCAGCCATTCCTAAGTTCCTGGGGGGGGGGGGGTAATTCTCAGAGTATTATCAAAATTGCCATCCCTCTCTGACCTACTCTGATGACGACAACAGCATAGACTTACACTAACCCACAAATGCTTTCATGTGTACGGCTGCAGCGCCGTCCTTCTAGCCTAAATGTACCTAGAAATTATAGAAAACACACCAACAAATTTCTACTCGAAAATGCGTTGTCGTCTTTCAAAGCCCCTTCTTGGAAAGGCACGGGGGTTCCTGCTCAGCTGCACATTCTGGACAGGCTGAGATAAGGATTCTTTCTATCTTGCCTGCAGTTCCAGACCATGATGAAGGGCAGTGGCCGCTCTGCCCTGCCTCCTTCGCCTTTCTTGGTGGCCTTCTCACCCCCACATTCCCCAGTGCTGAGACCCGCGCCTGGCCTGGGCTTGCGCTCTTGGCCGGCTCTGCAGTTTCTGCAGGCCTTCCTCTGGCCTGTGCAGTGGCAACTTCCCTTGTCTGCTAGGGGATATCAGGAATCTGAAAATGCCAGGCCAGAGACAGTCTTTCAAAAAGTAGTGTTTCGGGGGGACAGAACCCTCTATTATTCGAAGAAATATTTTGACATAAGCTTCAAGCTATTTGCTCCAAAATGTGCGGGCAAAGCACTGCTGCCCACCCCCCACAGGAAGTGTATTGAAAATGCGAAGGGTGCGCCGAGCATATCTGAGGACACAGTGTGTAGTCTACGGCTAAGCGATCAGGGATAGCGGCGTGGTTTGTCCTCACAAATGCTGACAGACAGCTGCAGTTTGCAGCTGGCAGGGAGCTTATGCTCGCTAAACAAAGATCTAGCTGGAGCCCGGTGAATACTTGGCTGTAGCGCAGTGATCATAATTCATAACATACATTTCTAAAGGAGAATTCAAACCCTAAGAAAAAAGCCCAGAAAGAGTCCTGTCATTTTGTCGCTTGCTGTGGTCCGGATGTAGGTTGCTTGTTGGCTATTTTGAAACCCCTCAGGGTCCTATATAGAGACCCTGGTTACCATGCCTGTCATAAGTCAAACTTTTCTGCTTTCCTACCACACTTTCAGATTCCCCAAACCAAAGTGTTATCCCAAATAGGCTGTGCATTTTCCAAAATGAGTCAATTGTAATAAAATTTCCAAACTCTTTATCCCGCCCTCCCTCCTTCTCTCTCTCTCTCTTTCTTTCTTTCTTTCTTTCTTTCTTTCTTTCTTTCTTTCTTTCTTTCCTCCTTTCACTTTTGAAAACATCAGAATCCCCCCCTTTTTTTGGGCACAGTTCAGGCTAGCTTCTCAGAAACACGAAATGCTAAATTTGGGGGAAAAAAAACTGAAGAGAACAAAGTGTAAGTGTCCCCAGTTTCTGAGATGAGGAAAGACAGTCAGTTGTGAAGTCACTTGCCCGAGGCAACAGAGGAAGAAACAGCAAAGCTGGAATCCAAGCCTCTTAAACATCATTTCTGGTTTCTTTGTCAGCGCCTCCTTCTGCCTCTTTAATCCCAGATTGACTTTATTAGAAAAATTGTTCTTAAATCCTGAAGAATGTTCTAGGGAGCCTTTTCTGCTGCTTGAGGCGCCCACTGCTGGCCCAATGCTTCCAGTGACTAGGATTTCAGCCTAAATGCAATAATTCCCATCAATTGTTTTAGTCTATGTCTTCACAATTGGAGAGTTTCGAATATAATATGGAAATGTATTTAAATTTATATGCATAATTATGCATAATAATATGAAAAATACATGCCCAAGGGGGGAAATTACAGTAGCCTTTCTTTGACACGCAACAATGCTAAGTGTTTGGCTGTGATTCTTCCCTCCAACTTTTGGTAACCTAAAATCTGCAATAGATTATTCTTATTATTTGGGGTTTTCAGCCTTCCCTTTCCCTGGGGGACAGAGAGCTGTGTTGCCGAATGCCAGGACACCCCTCCAGATGCAGATGTCACTGAGCAGGGCCCTGCTGGATATCCTTTCCATGTGTTTCTGCCTAAGCTGGGAGGGAACAGAGAGGATTGAGCTGCGGATGGGAAAATGTGCTCTGCCAAGTCCCAATCCCTCTGAAATTCCAGCTTTTGGACTTGAACAGGCTGCAATCTTGGTCCATTGCAAGCTTGTTCACTCTTGACACAGTGAAACTTATGGTCTTGAGGAAAAAAAAAACCCAACAACTGAATTTGGTTTTTAAGACCACCATAAGCTTCTTGAGACATTAAGTACCTTTTACACAAAATAGCAGCGATGGCTTAAGGCTGGAGGAATTGGAAATGCACGGATTGAATGACCTTTAAAATACACATAGGTTTAAAATTGAAAGAAAAATGCACTTAGCAAGAAAGTATTTTGACTTATTTCTAAAATATGGATGGAAACATTAAGCAAAGTCAAAACGAGGCCACAGCACATTCTCATCGTGACTGAAAGATGGACTTTAAATAACACAACAGCCGCAGTCATCAGCGTTGATTCCAAACACGAACCTTATGAATGGTGAGAAAGACCGGGTGAGGCTTGGGCAATCGCAAGAACTACTGTTATTGTTAGCCCTTAATCCCTTAAACTCCCAAAGTAGAAACAGGAGTGCAAGAGATATATTCTGGCAGGGTCTGTCTCCCACCCCAGTTTTGTGAACTGGTAAAAAAACATCCACCAAGAAATGTCTCTCCAAATTACCAACAGAAAACAAGTTTAGCTCTTTGCACTCTGTGGCACAGATGGAAAAACAAAAAGTCACCTGTGGGAAAAGCAGTCCTATCCACACAAACAGGTGCGGGCTTACAGGACAGCACCAAGAGAGCCGGGGGGACAAGGCCAGGAATTGTGGGTGTCTGCTGCAAAGGAGAACTGAAGTTGATTGCTGTATTGTGAGGAAATGGTCAACCGAAGATTCTTCTAAGTCACCTGGCAGTTTGGCAGAAATATTCTTTTGCCAGTGCTGTGGTTACGTAAAATAAACTGCCACCGGAGTTTCCTTGTGGGGCAGTTTAAAGTTTAATAATACTCCCTGTGTTCCCATCCACCCTGGAACATAGTTCAGGGTTAATGAAAAAAAAAAATGTCTGAGTATCTACCAGTATCTGGGCTTGATACTGTGTGGGAGGAGAAGACAGGCCTTTGTGTTGAGATCTGACATGAAATTCCTTTCCTGCTACCAGGACAGTGCAGGGCTCAGTGCCCCTGAATTCTGATTTTTTCATCAACATAATGGAGAGAGAGAACTTGAGCTGTGTTGCAATCACTGAATATTCTATCACCTACGATCACATTAGTTTGTATGGTATACACAAGGAGAACAATGCCTCAGTCCCATTCCTTCCTTCTTCATCATCATCACCATTAGTAGCATACAGTTTGCCACAGAAGCTATATCATAAGACGTAAATAGGACTGGTCCTCGGGGT
This sequence comes from Alexandromys fortis, assembly GCF_014885135.2. Lineage (NCBI taxonomy): Eukaryota > Metazoa > Chordata > Mammalia > Rodentia > Cricetidae > Alexandromys > Alexandromys fortis. Next base: position 9,257,495 of record NW_026067917.1, read on the forward strand.
TTGGGGCTGATAACTAAATATCATCCTATCAAAGTTTTTAAGCCAAAAGAGGACATAGATAAATTTAGAACCTTAGGATCAATGCATAGAAAGTTAATTAAGCATATTACTAATAAAAATCAGTAAAGGCCAATGTCTATATTGTATAAAGAGAGCTCTAGGGATTGTTTTTTGAGACATGGCACATCTTTAATATTTTGCATACCTAAGTCTCTAGCTGATAAATGAGAATTCATTGCAATTTTGGTAGAAAACTAGAGTACTGTTGAAGTGGGTTCCCTAAGTGGATGCAGGTATGCACTAACACTTCTATTATTACTTCTGCTAATAATATTTAAGCACATACGATTTTTAAAGTTCATCCTGTTCAATAAATCGTATGTCTATCCAGTCAGAAATGGTAGGCTATCTGCTCTGATAAATATGGCAGCAATGTGACCTTGCATCGTGATAAACAGTATTGACAATATATTCAAGGTACTTCCATGTCCTATAGTTGAATTAGTACACAAAACACATATGCTTTTGGTGTAGGAGGTCCTTCTGTTAGTGTGCTGCTTTCATTGGTTAATTAATATAAAAAAAATTAAAAACTGCTTGGCCTGATAGGGCAGAACTTAAATAGGCAGAGAAGACAGAACTGAATTCTGGGAGAAAGAAAGGAGAGTGAGAGAGAGCCGCCATGGAGACGCCAGGTCAGACATGCTAAATCTTTCTTAGTAAGCTACGACCTCGTGGTGAACACAGATTTAATAGAAATGGGTTAAATCAAGATGGGAGAGTTAGCCAATAGGAGGCTAGAGCTAATGGTCAAGCAGTGCTTTAATTAATACAGTTTCTGTGTGATTATTTTGGGTGTAAGCTAGCTGGGCAGTCGGGACAAAGGGAACCCCCCCCCCCGTGCTCCCTGTAACATGCGTTAGTCAAGGCAACTAAAATACATTTTATATATTGAAATGTTTTGTAAAAGACTCTTAGGTCTCAGGGGATAAAATGGTTGCCATAAACATGTGAGAACAGGAGTTTGGAAATCCAGGGCCAACATATTCAGTAGTACACATCTGTAATACTAGCATGCTTCCAGAAAAAGGGGAGGCAGAGCAAAAGAATTGCTAGAAGTTTATGAGACGGCTAGCCTGGAATAAACAGTGGTGAATCATAAGGGACCCTGCCTCAAATAAGGGTGAGATCAAGCACTGACACTGGAGGTTGTCCTCTGACCACGACATTAGCCCTATAATACGAGTGTGCCACAGTCACATACATATAAACACACATAGACACATGAACACAAACACATATGCACATAACACATACATTTTAAAGAAAATTGAGGTTAGAGAAATGACTTGGAGGTCCAGAGAGAGTGCTGCTGCTGCAGGGGACTGGAGTTTAGCTTCCAGGCACTTGTCAAGTGGCCTACAACCACTTGCAACTACAGCTACAGAGGGGCCAATGATATATTCTAGTCTCACCATGCATTCCCACATATGTGTACACACACACACACATGCACGCACACATATTAATATACAATGAAATAAAATAATTCTTATCATTTTAAAAATTTTTATCTAAAAAGTTTTTTTTTCCTTTTACATACCAATCACGATTCCCTCTCCCCTCCCCTCCTTTCACTCCCTCACCACCTTCCTACCACCCAACACTTTGAAGAGTATAGGTATTAGCACTTCTTGGAAGTTCTGGTAGAATTGTGCACTAAAACCATTTGGCCTGGGATTTTTTTGGTTGGGAGGTTTTGGTGACAGCTTCTATTTCCTTGCAGTTTATAGGTCTATTTAAACTGCTCACCTGGTCTTGATTTAACTGGATAGAAACATGTAGAAGAATGAAAATAGATCCATATCTATCCCCATGCATAAAACTCAAGTCCAAATGGATTAAAGACCTCAATATAAATCTGATCACACTGAACCTGATAGAAGAGAAAGTGGGAAGTAGTCATCAACACATGGACACAAGAGACCACTTCCTAAATATTACCTCAGTAGTACAGACACTGAGAGAAACAATAAAAAAATGAGACCTCCTGAAACTGAGAAGCTTCTGTAAAACAAAGGATACAGTCAATAAGTCAATAAGACAAAAAGGCAACCTACTGAATGAGAGAAGATCTTCACCAACCCCACATCAGACAAAGTACTGATCTACAAAATATATAAAGAACTCAAGAAATTAGACATCAAAATTCTAAATAACCCAATTAAAAATGGGGTACAGAACTAAACAGAGAATTCTCAACAGAAGAATCACAAATGGCTTAAAGATACTTAAGGAAATGTTCAAAATCCTTAGCCATCAGGGAAATGCAAATCAAAACAACATCTTATACCTGTCAGAATACCTAAGATAAAATATACCAATGATAGCCTATTCTGGAGAGGAATTGGAGTAAGGGGAACACTCATCCATTGCTGGTGGGAATGCAAACTTTTACAACCACTTTGGAAATCAGTATGACAGTTTCTCAGAAAATTGGGAGTCAACCTACCTTAAGATCCAGCAATATCACTCTTGGGCATATACCCAAAAGATGCTAAATCATAGTACAAAAGCATTTGTTCAACTATGTTCATAGCAGCACTATTTGTAATAGCCAGAACCTGTAAACAACCTAGGTGCCCCTCAACCAAAGAAAGGATAAAGAAAATATGGCATATTTACACATTAGAGTACTACTCATAAGTGGATACTAGCTATAAACAAAGGATATTGAGCCTATAATTCATGATTCTAGAGAAGCTAAGTAATAAGGTGAACCCTGAGAAAAACATATATAGATCCACCTGGAAACTTGAAACAGACAAGATTGCCTGACAAAATTGGGAGCATGGGGGTTGGAGGAGAAGGGAGGATCGAAGGAGAAGAGGAGGAAAGAAAAGAAGGGAAGGAGTGAGGAGAACTTGAGGGAATGGAATAGTTGAGGAGAAGGACAGAGATGAGAGCAAGGAAAGAGATACCTTGATTGAAGGTGCCATTATAGGGCTAGCAAGAAACCTGGCTCTATAGAAATTCCCATGAATCCATAAGGATTACCCCAGCTAAGACCCTAAGCAATAGAGAAGAGGGAGCCTGATCTTGACTTGCCCTGTAGTCAGAATGAAGAATATCTTAAATATCACCATAGAACCTTCATGCATCAATAGATGGAAATAGAGGCAAAGACCTGCGTCAGAACACTGGAATGAGCTCCCAAAGTCAAGTTGAAGAGTGGGAGGAGTAAGAATATGAGCAAAGAGGTCAAGACTATGATGGGGACACCCGCTGAAATAGTCTACCTGAGCTAATGGGAGCTCATCAACTCCTGCTCAATTGGGAAGAAATAAGCATAGGACCAAACTAGTCCCTCTGAATGTGGGTGACAGTTGCATGGCTGAGGCAGACTGAGGGGCCACTGGCAGTGTCACCAGGATTTGTTCCTGCTGATTGTTCTGGATTTTTGGGAACCTATTCTTTTTGGATGGATACCTGGCTCAGCCTAGATATATTAGGGAGAACCTTGGACCTTCCACAAAGCAATGTGCCTTACCCTCTCTGATGGGGGTGGGGCTTGAGGGGATGTGGAGGGAATGGGAGTGGGAACTTGGATTGATATGTATAATAAAAAAAAGATAACTTGTTTTCTTTTTAAAAAATAAATAGGAAAAAAGGTGTTCTGTAATGACACTTTAATTTTTAGGGGTTATAATTTCAATGCCTCAAAAGTTTTGGGCAAATAAGTGGGCAGTACACTCATACTGAATAAATTAGAAAATATTTGAATTCCATTTTCTAGAAATATGAAACCTCTCCGTTCCTTTAAAAATATTTCAAATTTAGAGATAAAATTATCTTCTAAGAAGATAGACTTCACTGGATAGTTTGCAAAGAAGAGAAATAATGATTAATAATTATCACTGTGACAATGTGAGTTCATATCCACAATCTGTCCAAGAAAAAAGGAAATTCTGCTTCTCAAAACCTTCTCTTCAAAACTTGAACATGTAGAAATAGTTGTGGCACACTGCCATGTTTGCATATTCATAGATATAAATACAAAATCATTTTCTTTTCTTTTATTTACAGAATAATAGAATTCAGTTTTCAAAAATCTCATTAAATATCTTATTGATACGTACATGTACAAAGATATCAAAATCATTCCATGTGTACTTATTGACAAGAAGTCAAATAGAAGATTCAGGTTAAAAATCATAGACAGTCTTTTTATAACTAATGATTATAAGTACAAAAGTTATGATGACAGTAAGTGGAATTCTCTGTACAATTAAGGGGCTAAGGAAGGAGATAAAAGGGAGGGGGAGAGAGGAAGAGAAACTAATTCTTAAAGAGAGCATCTCAGTTTGTGACAGAGGTTACAGAAATCCAAAACTAACAGTGTCCTGTTGTAATATGAGCGGCGGGCTGCTTCCTGCCACCCAGCTAGCTTTACCCGAAACAATTACACGGAAACTATATTCTTTTAAACACTGCCTGGCCAACTAGTTCCAGCCTCTTATTGGCTAGCTCTTACATATTGATCAAACCATTTCTAATATTCTGTGTAGCACCACGAGCTGGCTTACCAGGAAAGATCTTAACCTGTGTCTGTCTGGAGTGGGAGAATCATGGCAACTCACTGACTGGGCTTCTTTCTCCCAGCATTCTGTTCTGTTTACTCTGCCCACCTAATTTTCTGTCCTATCAGGAGCCAAGCAGTTTCTTTATTACTTAACCAATGAAACAACAGATATAAAGATGACAAAACTAATTCTTAGAGCATCTCAGTTTGTGACAGAGGTTACAGAAATCCAAGACTAACAGTGTCCATGGGAAATCCAATGTGAATCACATATATAATTGAAAAATGCTTTATTAGCAACAATAAAAAGTAAAAAAAAAAACAGTTGGAACTAATTTTAATATTATATTTTCTTTAATTTGTTCTATTTCCTTGCATAATCAATTTTAAATCTTTGAAACATTTCATATTCTTTTTCCTGTACTACAGATTTTAAGTCAGGTATATATGCTATACTTACAGTACATTTCAGTTTACATTCATCGATCTTGCCAGTGCCCAATAGCCACATGACGGTGGTGGCACCCTGTCCATCATCAGTTCAGTCTAAAGCCTGACAGGGAGATTTGACCTTCTTTCCAGTTTAACTAAATTTGGAATCACCAAGCTATCACCTTTTGGCCTGTGTGTGAGCATGTTTCAAACAGTTTAAGTAAGGAGAGAAGACTCACCCGCATGCAGGCAATACAACCCCAAGGGCTGGAATTGTGGGTTGAATGAAAAGGGAAGAATGGGTGGGTAAACTGAGTGTCAGCATTTATTTCTCTCTACTTTCTGACCATAGATGCAATGTGACCAGATGTCTCCTGCTCCTGCCTGGCTGCCTTACTGGCATGACTTACTGGCACGTGTGCCTTTTAAAACCAGGACGCAAAGCAAACCTTCCTTTCTTAAGTTGCTTTTATGAGACACCTTGTCACAGTCATGAGAAAAAAAAAGTAGCACAGAGGTTCTGGGTGTCATGTCTTAAAAAGAACTGGCTCCAGGAGCCATGGGGGAGTTCTACAGCAGAACAGGAAGCCTGACTCAGCTTAGAGGTTGGCTTACAAGTTTTGGGAGAAGATACTGTCTTAACTCTAGCTGCATGTCCAGTTAGTACAGCAATTTGCAGAAGCTACACTTCATTTTTCTGCCATCATTAGATTGCTGAGTTTAATATTTTTATTTCCAAATGTATTTTATTTCCTCTGGTAGCATGGCCCCTTTAAATGTTCACACATGGCAGTTGTCTTGTATGATTGGTTTTAATTGGCAACTGGACACTATGGAGAATTATTTTGGAATAGCATCTCAATGAGGTCTTATCTAGATCACGTTGGTCTGTGGGTCTGTCTGTCTATAGGGTATTTTTTCTTAATAATGTTAACTGCTGTGATAAGACCAAGAATAAAAGTGGGTGATACCACTCTCAAGGCTTATATCGAGGACAGTATAGAAAGCGAGAAAGTGAGCTGTGCTCAAGTAAGTATGCATTCATTTTTGATCAATCCTACAGTGACTATGTTCAGCTGCTTCAGGTTCCTTCTGGTTTGACTTGCCTGCAATGACGGACTGTAACCAAAAATGTAAGTCGAACAAGTCCTATCTCCCCCAAGTTGTTTTTATACTGAATATTTTATCGCAGCCACAGAAATGCAACCAGGACAACCTTTATCACTGTATTTATATCCAACTCTAAAATACATCTGAGAGAGCAAATGGGCAAACTAAATATTTCCAAGTTCTGGCATTTGCAATTCATAAAGTTGGCTTTCTGTACCCAGAACACTTTCTTATGTCAAGATGACAGTGCTTATTCCCCCATCTTTACTACTAAACAATAGTTCATTTATGAGAACCCACAGCAAACGACTTTAGTTTCCAAGAGGTGTGTCCAGACTATTGGCGGAGAATAGAGAAGAGAGAGCACAGTCCTGTTTGGTTTACTGTGTATTCCTCAAACCATAACTTTGTTCTGGGGAACGAAGTTGAGGAGACACACTCCTCAACTCATTTCATTGGATTAATTTGGGGCTTGACTTAACTTTTTAATGCTGTCTACTTAATTGACTTGACTACATAATGGGTTGGTTAGACAAGTAAGTTCGTTTGTATGCCGTTCTCCCAGGATGAAGATAACTAAGTTTCCCCCAACACTCATCTAAAGTCAAAAGAATGCTTATTTTTTTATTGTAAACACACACACACACGAGGAACCCAATGCAGGTTGGTTATATTGTATTATAATCCTCAAGACTTAACTCTAAAGGTATACAAACAATTATGAAAATGAATATAAGCAAGGCAGAGTCAAGGAATACCATCTGGTGTGGAGGAAAAATGGCAACACCTACTTCTCAGAGGTTTTTGACGCTGTGAGACCACTTCTCAAAACCAAATTTAAGCTTTTGTTTCAAATGATTTGCAGTTTTAGCAGTGCTTCTCCAGATTAGTTTGCATGTATAAAAAATAATTAGCAGAGACCATGTAACATTATTTATGTTTACATTTCTAAAGGAAACCAATCAACATACAATGCCACTCTAGTTTTAATAAGAATATTCTCTAAATAAAATGAATAAGACAGAAACTTTCATAAGGTTAAACAAAAAATAAAAAGCTTGTTCCTCTTCCCTTTGAAATCCTCAGTGTGTATTCAATTAAAATGTAAACTACAAAGTAGTTGAAGTGATGACAAAATGCGTAAGTAGCCAAGACAACACAAGGCAGATTGAATTTTCCTTCTATCTCAGTTCCCAGTTTTAGGAAGCAAAGGTCCAATCAACACGAACTTGAATCACAACAAACATGTCCAAACCATCATTAAAAACCAGATATTTACGGCGACAGACTAGGACTTTAATGACAAAGACAGAGAACTGAGCTCATATCCATGCAATAGAAGAAGGAAACAATGGTTGTACAGTGCAAATAATTTTGCAGTAATATGATAGCATAATCACTTAAGTGCCGACCATCGTCATTATGGCTCTGAACCTCGTGTACATGAGCAATAAAGACTCGGTGCACCTATAGTATAATTCATATTTTTGTATGAAAATCTTGTTCTTCTTTTAAAGTACTTGCATCTATAGGATCTGTGGAGCCTGTAAGATCTATAAGTCTAATTTAATTATTATGTTTGTGTTGTCTGTGATGCACAAGTCCCCTCAGGGAGGTTTCTAACCTGGACTGTGTTAAAGAAGGACGAAGTTTGGCATACCTAGGTTTATTTCACCAACTTTCAATCTGATGAGAATTGTTATTTTGTGATATTGGCAGTATTTTGTGATATTATTGTGTCGACAATTCCCTAGCAGTCGTATAAACAGGCAACCACATTACTTTTGTGATCTAATGCATTTTAATTTTCTGGAAAAGAACAAACACTTGAAATTCTGACAAGTGTTTAAAATACCACCACATATATAGTTAGAAGTTTAACATTTTCTTCCACTCATTTTAGACACAGCATAGAGTCATCACACCAAGTACAGGAACTAAGAAACCACACAGGGCAACTGAAGAAAATGGATTGTTTTTATTTCAAGTTTTCAGATACCTTTTCCCCAGACCTGGAGAAGGAAACAGAAGTTTCCCCGTCTTGTGTTAGACTACAAAGGAACAAAATACTGAAGACGGCAGCAAGAACAAGTAGCTTGAGACCATTGACCTGTGTACTACTTAGCCCTTTAAAAAGAGAATCTGACAAGCGTGAAAAATAAAGCCTGCTAGTACCTCTCCTTTCCCTCTTAATAGTTGTAAGGGAGCAGCTGTGCCCAATTCTTACAGTAAAAGAAAAACCATACCAATTTTTGTCATTTTTGTATTTCAAATGAATTCGTGATGAGAAATACATTTTGCCACTACTGATTCCAGAAATGCAACAATTATAACAGTTGCCTCATCTACCTGCTAAACTGGTCTTCCTTACTCAGAATATGGTCTTGCAGGGTGGCATCAGCCATCTGGCATCGGAGAGTGTGAGTCTGACAAAGGAACTTCTCGGATATGTAAAAGAGTTAGGACAGACCACCCCTTCAGGGTATGTGCATGATGACAATTACTTCGATTTGTGACGGTGAGCACAGAAGAGAAGATAGAATAGCCAAACCGTGCCTCCATTAGCTACCTGCTTTGCTCCTGAGTGTGCCTGACATACGTGTATCTGAGCAGGATGCGAGGACTTGAGGAGTTAAACTGGAAGACTAAGGCTGTCATGCGCTGTGCTTAAAACACAGAGCATGCATGCGTGCCCAAATAAATACGCCGGGTTTATACAACCAGCTCTTTTCCTTCATAAGCAAGAATTGAAGCACACACACACACACACACACACACACACACACACATGTACACATGCACACACACACAAACAAACCAAGCTGTCTTTTTTTTTATGAATTTTGGGAAATTGCATAGTTTGGGGGAAAAAAAAAACCCTTGGCTTGATTTTCACATTTAAAAAAAAAATAGAGATGGAAAGAATAAGATTGTGCCCATAAAAGCCAATTGTTTCCAAACCACATTGTATTGTTTGGCCCAAATAATTCACCCTCCTATATGGAAGAAGGGAACTGTAGCAGGCTAAAAGCACAATAGCCAATCAAAATAAAATTTCTGTTCTAAGCTACCCTCCTAGTGTGTGAGGACCAGTCGAGTCCTAGCCTCACCCATACCCATACTCTCCCACTAGGGAGACCAAGGCAAAACATTTGGAATGAAAGGACTTAAATTAATATCTTGGATTCCACATTAAATCATCACTCTTTAAGGACCTGTTTTATTGACTCACAAACCCTGTGGAATCTGGGAGGTTTTTAAGACAGGCCTGAAGTTCTCAGCCACAGAAAGGGGCTAGACACTTTCCATCTTCTTTGTAGAAGAAAACTGTATGAATGATGGGATTTGAGCTTACAGACCTCCACACAGGTAGGTGGCAGAGTAAAGCTAGTTATGAATATCACATTGCATTAATGTAAAAAAAAGGTGGTCTTTTGTTCATCTTTATGGATTGCCACAGCAGAAAAGGCAAAATTGAAAACAAAGCATTATTAATTTTGTCCCATGATTAGCATTTAAAAGAGAATTCTTTAAACATTTACAGGCTAGAAAGATGGCACAGTGGGATAGCTGGTTGCCACCTAGCCTAAGGATGTGAATTCCATTCCCAGAATCGACGTGGTGGAAGGAGAGAACCAATCACCTACAAGTTGTTGTCTGTCTTTCACATATGCACCATGGCAAAAGTGTGTGTGTGTGTGTCTGTGTGTGTGTGTGTTTGAGAGAGAGAGAGAGACGACAGAGAGAGACAGAGACAGAGAGAGAGACAGAGAGAGACAGAGACAGAGAGGGAGAGAATAAGAGAGGGGGTGGAATTTTGTGGTATTTTGTAATAGGTAGCAAATCGGTCTTTTGACGTTTAAGCTGGGGAAGCATAATTGCATTACGTTTCTGCTAGAATAAGTACAAACAGGGATTGAAAACACAGCAGCAGTAATATTGAGAAATCACACATATGCTGCTTTCGTGGGCTTTGTGGTCACTGGTTTATATGTGGATCACTTAAAAGTCAAGAGCCCAGGAACTAATACCCAAATTTATCTTATTGCCCAAATTTTCATTTTGGTATGATTCGATTATCTTAGTAGATGTGACAGAGTTTAGTTCACCCCAGGAAGGAGGGCCGCCTGCAGACAGCAATGTAAAAGAGACCAACACTTGCCTTCCTTCTCCTTCTTCTCGCACCTTTCTCTTTGCTCCTTTCAGCTCGGATATTTTGTTTAGTTTCCCATAAAGTGTATTTTAAAACCCGCTTGGGAAACTACAAAAACAGAGACAATAACATCATCAGCAGCAACAACAACAAAAGAGCAAAAGGCAGCTGATTAGGAAGAAAACACAGATGAAGAAAAAAAAAATAGCAATGGGTAGCAGGCAGGGGCATCAAGGAGCGGGAGGCCGAAGGCACTCAGTTTCAAATTAAGGAATAAATGATTTATATAACTAAAGGAACAGTATTAATAAGATATTTTTAGAGTGTAAAATAAAAGCCTATTATAAATATTTTATTATACAAAGTTTATCATAATGTAAAGCAATTTTTCTAATAAAAAGTTGGAAGTGGATATAGGAATCTAAAGAATAGCTGTAGATTTTGGTACCCTGACTCTGTGAGGAGGCACGAAGGCACGTTATGAAGTGCAGCCTGTAATAGCAATCTCTGGATATGCCATCATCCTGCAACACAAACGTTTTGAGATGTTTTGACTATCAGCAAGTGAAGAGGCAGAACTAGGCTTGGTGACATCATTTCCACTGGAACAGAAGTTGTCTTGACTAGAAATTGTCATAGAAATTTCTCATTTATACTTAGAAACATAAATAACTTGTCTGGCAAGAGTAAGCATACTTTTTCCAAGATGACATCAATACACTGAGTTGGTTTATTTATTTATGTGTGCTTTTTGAGGTACTATTTGCCCTGCTCATAAAATTTTCTTTCAGGTTATGATACTGAATGTCATCAACCCTTAATGCAGTTTGTTCTTGCTCAGGTTTAGAGTCCACGTTCTACTACATCGTTGTATTGCACTCTATTCTTCATTTTGATCAAACTCTATCTCCCAAATTACTACTCAATAAATAATACAGAATAAATAAATCATCATGGACCTTGCTTCTCTTAAATATCGACTTTAATGAGTTAGGTAGGTTAGTCTATTCTGGCATGAGTAGACCTGGCTTTTCTAGGAAAATGCCCACTTTCCCAAACCTCTGGAAAGTCTCGTCATTCTTATCTCCTCTATCATAAGGCTCCCCAAGTCAAAACTACATGCACAGTCTCCATTAAAGTTCAATCAAATTTGCAGGCATTGCATCACGTGTAGGCCACTTTTAAATTATTGTTAAGATGGTGAGAAATGGTTAAAACAAATTTGCTGTTGGAGGTGTCTTCAAGACAAGGAGAACGAAGCCTATGCATGTCTGATAGGTTTGCTGTGGAGGACTGATCACAGCTTCAGCTCAGCCACCCGACAGCTGTCTGACACTGGCACATGGCTGCGCTCTGATGGCTTTTTAATGTGTGATCCTAGGTAGGCAAAACTACAGACCCGAGCCATTCTATCACGCGCTAATGTAGGGGATGCTGTGAAGGGATTGTGAGAGGCAATGAAAGTCTCTAATCAGCTGACTTTAAATTAATCAGCAGAGATTATTTTATGGTCAGCCAGATGAGCTCTCTGAGGACGCAGAAGTTCTTTGAATTTCGAGATTCTTCCAGCCTTTTCTGACTGTTCATTGCTGACCTTCAACCATTGATGTCTATGGCGTTCTTGCTTGCCATCTATCTTCCCATTCTGCCTACCTATCCTGTGGTCTCCAGAAGTGTTTAGTGAGCCTGAACAGCTGTGTAAATCAATCCCCTTTGATGTTATCGATCTGTCAACCCGTCTCTCCATCCATCTACATCAGTTAGGGATTATATTGCTGTGATAAAATTCAATGACCCAGAAACCACTGGGTCTTTTGAAAAGAGCTTACTTCATCTTCTAACTCTCAAGACTCACTCCATCACTGAGGGACTCAAGACAGGAACCTGGAGACAGGAACTGGAGCAGAAGCCAACATCAAAGAACACTACCTACTGGCTTGCTCTTCATTGTGTGATCAGTTTACACTTCCTGTACAGTTTGGGATCAGTTACCCAAGGTTAGCATTTTCAACTGCCAGGGCACGAAAAGTGTTCAGACTTCTTTTCCATGGCTTACAATCACTAGCCTTTCCACAGGGGTCTGTCCATTCCATGTGACTCCCTAGACACATAGTCTGCAGTGCTCTAAAGATCAATGAACTGACCTGTAGAACTCTCTTAGCTGATCTTGCACTGCAGGGTTGAAGCTCTGGTCACACGTGGGTCACACTGGACTGTCCTGCCCACATTGAGCTGCAGTAGTGGCCAGCACTCGCTGTTGCTGTGTGTTTTAGGTCTTTATACATTTAAACATTTCTCTCATGATATTTGCATGCTTTGAGATGGTATAAAAATGGGCCGTTCTTCAGAAGACTGACATCACTCACTAATATACTTTTGTTCTTGTAATTTTTTTTGGCAGATTTTGGCACAAATTCAGATATTCTAATGTTTCTATGTTGTTTTGGTCATTTTCCAAGCTATCAGGAAAAAAGAAAACTTTTAAATAGTTTGCTTGAAGTTTGATCTCATCTGTACCTGGTTTGTTTTATGCTCTTTTAACTTAGGTTCTTTTCAGAGTTGTTTTAATTTAATTTTTTTTAATTATTTATTTATTTTACATTCTGGCTATAGTTTTCCCTCCCTCCTCTCCTCCAAGTTCCTCCCCTAACTTCCCTCTATTCTCACCCCCAATCCACTCCTCTATTACTAGGAAAGGGCAGGTTTCCCATGGATATCAACAAAACATGGTATATCAAGCTGCAGTAAGACTAAGCGCGTCCCCATGTACTAAGGCTGGTAAAGGAAATCCAGTATGAGAAATAGGGTTCCAAGCGCTAGTAAGAGAGTCATGGACAGTCCATGCTCCCACTGTTAGAAGTCCCACAAGAAGATTAAGTTACCCAACTGTCACATATATGTAGATTAATTCTTAATAAGATTATTTATTTTCCAAAGAAATATTTCTCAATTCGGTAATATATTTTTACTTGAATGGTTACTCTTAATTGTATCATTCTCACTTCAGAGTTTAAGTTTTTAGCCTTTTAAAAACACCTTTGGTAGGGCTGGAGAGACGACTCAGCACAGAAGACGCCCTACTACTGCTCTTCCAGGGGATGCAGCACCGACATGGTGGCCTTCAGCTGCCTGTAGCTGCAGTTGCAGGGCACTGAGCTTCTCTTCTGGCCACCGTGAATACCAGGCCAGCATGTGGTGCGCAGACACACGTGCAGACAAAACATCCATCATACCAAAATATAAAGCTATTTTAACTTAAAATGTTAAACTACATATTTGATTTAAATGCAGCATTAGTCTACTTTTTTCATATTAAAATTTAACATGCTATGCATGTGCCTCTAAATATTTCTTTAGTTGCATATGCATTTCATTAGTTTCCAGTAAAAGAAAAATAATAGAAAGGAATGGTATTTTAAATGGGTAAGTTACCTGGAGAATTTTATTTAATTTTTTGTAATTTTTAAGCTTTATTACATTCTATTCAGCTTTTGCACCTAGGCTTTAAAATATTTTTACTTTAATATAGCTGATAATTCCTTATTTTGCGTTTTGTGAGATATTGAATATTTAATAAAATGTAGATTTTCATGTTAAGAATATAAATGTTAATAATACAAATTTATTAACAATGCAAAATACATGGAAAATAAATTTTTATTTTTGAATGTTAATCTAAGAGTAAATTTTGTATTCGGATAAAAATATTTATTCATATTCAAATTTCAGAATAAGATTTATTAAATGAGAATTTTAATTATTTGTGAACTGAAAGGTGAGAGTTTCTAAAAATAGAAGTAGCTAGCAAACTTCTAATCAAGTACACAAAATTATCTCACTAATTTCAAAACTCAAATTACATTTTAATTTTTTTGTTTTTACTGTTTTACTTACCATCTGTTAAATCAATAAATGGTAAAGTTTAATTTTGTTATTATATATTTATTTCATAATCAACTTTTCTTGACATTTTGCCTTTTCCATCTGCCAATATGGCCTTGAAACTTTATTTTTATGTGCTATATATACATGTGCATATATATATCATCTCTCTTTATTTTTCAAAACACACATATAAAATCATCCAACTACATGATTAATTATACATAATAATGAGCAAAACTAAAAGGCAAAAGAAAAGAAATTTAAATGTAGAATGCCTAAAATCAGTGAGCATGACGAGGTAAACTCTTTATTCCAGATCCTAAAACTCACTGTATGAATTCCCTTTTCTGAAAAAAGGAATGAATTTAATATAGTGTTCGAACAATAGAATAAAGATATATTCTGTGTATTTCAAAATATTCACAGTACATATGCTGTTTACATTTTATTTAGCATTGGTAATATATAAAACTTGATCAAAATTGTTTTCCATGTAGGAAGAAAATTCTTTTACTTTATGGAAGTGTATTTTGCCATATCACTTTGCTTTTTCGTATCATATTGTTTCCAAACTTATTTTAATGTGTTAAGACAATGGAAAAATTCAAAAATATTTAATTTATGATAATCTTAAACATTTTCTGCTTTCTTTAATTAAATTGCCACTGTATTAGCTATATTTCTGCCATTTTTTTCTTTAAAAATATGCAGGTTAACCAGTTCTGGTTTTCTGTAATGGTCTCTGTCTCCCACAAAAAGAGTCTTCTTTGATGAGGGTTGAGAGCCACGCTTATCTACAGTATGATAATATGGATTTAAAACACAATTTGAGATTATATTGCTTTGGGAGAAGGGGTGGTAGTGGGGATTCCTCTAGATCCTATAGCCTAACTAGCACTGTATTTATCTAGGCTTCTACTGCAGACATATTCATCCTGGGGAGAGATAGGGAGGAGAGAAGAGAAAAATGTAGGGCTCAATAAACATAATAATGAAAGAATTTCATCCTGTTGAGTGCACCTTTGCTTATCACCAGGATACGAGTGCCACTGTTGCACTTTTGGAGGATGTCTTTCCATGCTGGCCATCGTTGTGGTTTATAGGTGTCATAGCTACAGAGGACTATTGATGGCTTTTCTCCTTCAGCAGCTTTCACATCTTCCACTACGAAAGGTCACATCAGGATGGTGACTTGTCAAAGGCAGACCCAGATGGTCTCAGGGGTGCATAGTGTCTTCAGCAACAATGCAGAGAACAACTGACCATGGGGAACCAATATCAAATTTATGTACCTACACACAACAGTGTCTCGAAGGCTCAGGGTACACCAAACATCATGGAAGAGGAAGGTGAATAATTGTAAGAGTCAGAGACCCAGGAACTCTGCATGACTGTGTCCTCTATATAACGCAGGGAAGCGTACCAATAAAAATCTCAACAATAAGGTTGCCTAAACAATGACAGCGGCAGTTGACATGCCAATGTGAGTAAGAGAAATCACATGGGTCTATACCTATATGAAGAGTGGCAATTAATGACTACCGAGAGAGGGAGAATCAGTCTTCACCAGCGATGACCCCCTTAATCGCTTATCCAATACCAAGTAATTAGCCTTCAAAATGTGTACACAGCAAGCAACACTAAGTAGACACTAACAGAATGCTAGTCAGGGACACTTCCTAGCCAAGTAACTCACATTGATGGTTGATTTAAATATTGGATTCATATATTATTATCTGCATTGCTTTCCAAATATTACAAAGCAATGGTATTTGTGTGTGATTCTACCCTGATTTACTATGGACTTAGCTCACCTGTGAAAAACCCAAGACTAGTTCCCTTCTTGACAATCCCTAAAAGCACCAGTTGTCTTCTGTACTTCAGACTGAAGAGTAGGTATCAATTACTAGCAAATAAGAGTCCTTGAGCTTCCCAATGACAGTGATTACATAGGAAGCCTACTGAGCATTCTTTCCACCTGACTTTGAAAAGATCAATTTGCCTCCCTTTCTTTATTTACCTCTCATCAAAATGCTAATAAACAATTCCCTTTTGGTTAAATTCCCACAGTTTCATTGAACTGTGTAACTCTATATTTCTGAAGCCTCACACCCAAAATATGATAATCCAAGTTACATAATTATGGTAGTAAGCCAGGTTTTCTGCTCGCCCATGAAACATGGCTTCTGCAAAGGAGAATCCATTCTATCAGATTTGTCTTGAAGGGCTTTGCCCTAGAGCAAAGAATGTGATCCCTGTCTTCACTGTCCTTTTTCCTGATTGGCTAAATTTGTTTTAACTTAGTCTACTAACATGATTTATTTATGTAAAAATATGTCATGAATTGGGAATCAAGACTTTGTAGATGGAGAATGAATGCAGGTAGACATATAACGTATATCAAGAAGTTTATCCTTTAGTAAGGCACTCAATAAACTTTGCCTCCAAAATCCCAAAGTCATTTTTGAAAATATGGTAATTTATGGAGATTTTAATCATTTATCTTTATGATAGCCTTTTCCTAGCCGAATTATGAGTATTTTTCAAAATAGTATAGGAGAATACATCATACTTGTCTTAATGCTATTATTAACATATATTGCATCACACCGTCCTATAAATTATGTAAGCTAATTTGTGCTTCTAAAAACTCTGTGAGGTAGGCACTATTATTTTGTAGTTTAAAAAAACTACAAAAGAGAGTCTACGTGAGATTGAGAAAGTGAGTTAAAGCTGGGAGGAGCGGTAAACTGTGCACCTCAGCCTCTCCCGCTTGTCAGGAGTACCATGAGACAAGATGGTCGCCCTAAAATGTGAAGCTGGATGGCTTGGTTTCAAAATCATTCTTGCTTCCTTGGTGTAACTCTGTGTGCATTAATGACACTTCAGTGTGTTGGTGATACCTAATAAATAAAAGGGGGTTAATAATCATACCTCATATAATAATTGAGAGGATTAAAAGAGAGGGCTCTTTTATACTTGCTTTATCACCTAGAGCTAGTAAGCATTTCAAACTATTTCTATACAGCGTTTCTTTACTATGGAGGTCACAATCATTTTGTTCTTACAATACCGTTCACAATGAGACATCGCAGTAATCCACAAATGAGAATCAAAAGATTCTATTCATGTCACCAGGTATTCAATGAAAATGGTTAAGCTTGTCACAACTTCTATCTTATTGTCCCAGAATTTTCTGACAGCAATCAGTTACTACATTTATTATTTATTTATTGTGATTGTGATAAATTATTAGAAGACATGATAAACAATTAGAATTACATCAAATAATTATAAATAGAACCTTTGTGAGGGTTTAAATTATCTCACTTGTATATCTATCTCCATCTGTCCCCTGATCAAATGACCACTCTCATTTAGAGTTGCTGAGGCTTAGAGAAAAGTAAATCTGATAGGGACATCATTGTAGACTATTCCTATAAGGGTGCACCTCATCACACAGCACGTTACACATGCATCTTTTACATACTTATCTTTAAACTGTTTATTTGGCACATCAACAGGCAGCTGGTGGAACAAATAGGAAATCGTGGGAAGCACATTCATTTTTAAAGTGTTAATGTGCCCACTCCAAGAGACAGTAATGTGCTTCCATCCGTTAAGATCCCCTTGAACGTTTTGGATTGGAGGACCATAATTTAAATGAAATGCATTATCCAACCTGGAAGGTATTCTGCATCCTAAATATTTAATTGATTTCTCCATCAGGGGAAGATGAGCCGACACAATAGGCAGATCCTATCTTTAAGTGTCCGATTAATAGTGTCTCTAATTTAGGGTAATTTAGGAGTTTACAACTTATAAAATGGCTCTGCCTTCCACATTCCTCCCAAAGTACCAAGAGGATTGTGCCTGGATTAATTGCAAACAGCAGACAACCCTCTGCGTATAATGAAAACTCAAGAGTCAGCATCATCAGCCATGCGCCTATAATTTGGGATCTCATCTAAATATTTTTTCACTAGGGGCTTCACTTCCAATGGAAACTCAAGAAGCGGAGAAGGAAAGTTGTAATTGTTGCATCTTCCAATTTAAAAAAGTTTAACAAGTTGAATTCATTCCTGCTGAGTTTTACTTAGTTGGGTCTTAGCTAACTGAGTGAGGAAGATAAATCAAGCCACTTGCAGATTTTCCTAATGGTGCAAAGTTTGGCACCCTGAGGACTGGGGAAGCATCTATTCCTGCACTTGTAAAGAAGGGAAGTGGAACAAGACTGTCGGTGGCTGTGACTCCGTAAGTGTGATTTATTACATTCTATGCTACTCGGTCATTTCCAGATAAGCACATAAGTGCTAGAAGTTTTTGGTTGAAGAAAGAATAAGGGGAAAATCTTAATATTCTCTCAAGTACTGGTGCCATAGAAATCAGTATTATTTGATGAAATGGTAACATACGAGTTTATAAATGTGAAAATAACATTGAACTGTACCTACATGTGTCTACTTTTGATTTTGTAAAGTCTTGCCTAATTTCACCTGCTTGTAGAGGAAAAGGAATGGGTGCCCTGCTGCTGAGCTTCATTTTGGGATTTGAAAAAAGAAAATAAATAAATATCAAACAAACAAGCAATAAATAAACAAAATAAGATCAGTAGCATATCAGGTATATAATGTTTAGTATAGAATTATCTTTCCTGTTGTACTTTCTCTCTGTCTTCTTGAAGAACTACTTTGTAGACAGCTTAATTTTTGTTCAAATATAAATTAGAATCAATTTTCTGGGGAGAAATAATCGGTAGAGCTCCTGTTCTCCACAACAAAGAAATTACATTTGTAGACATATTCTAGAAATTTAAATCCCCCAGTACTCCTTTGAGGAAGTCCAAGGAGATTTGAAGACTGACGGTTTTGTACTTTGCTATTCCCAGGGGCTCATGCGTGATCATCTTTACTGAGATTTATTCCCATCCCTGCTGAATTAATATGCATTTTAGTTAACTAATCTTGAAACAACAGGAATAAAGTTTATCCAGGTCTTTTATACCTCAGAGAACAAAACAAATACTACAAATCTTTAGAGAGAAAGGATATACAAAAGGGCTTGAGGTGAAGATTTCAAAGCAAATACTCTTTAAACGATGTGCAAATTACCTCGGCGCTTGAGCATGATTTATGAAAGGGGATTAGCTCACTGGAATAAGAACCAAGTTTAAACTGATGGGTTTCAAAGTCATAGATGAGAAGTAGTTACAAGACAAGGAAGGAGGAAAGCAACAATAATTTAGGGAAGTGATTTAGTTTAATTTTTCCCCTGAATGGATTTGCCTTAGATTGTCACAAATTACTATTGCTAACTGCAGTATAAACAGTGCATTGGTGCTTTAATTTTTTATAAAGGTTGAGTTCAATAAATGAGTAATTATCTGCTTATTTATCATATTAAAAAAATTAACCAGAAACTGTTAAGCAATGAAAACTATTGGAGCTGGAGAGGTCAACTTGTGAAAGGTTTGGAGAGAGAACGTTTTCTTTCCAATTCACCAAGTTACCTACAACACCAGCAGAACACAGACACATCAGGACTCCACCATGTTCCCCCAGTGGCAGATTAAGAGCTTCTTGGAAAACATATGAAAATGATGACTTTGATAGCATCACAAGAATTTGTGGGTGTGTTTGTTCAACTGGGGGACAAAGACAGATTAGAGAGGTACAAAAATAAATCCTCCTTTTGCAACCCAGAACTCAATGTTCAGTGTGAGTTTTGAGATAAACAAGAACAGAATACAAGACAGCACAAAAGTGGATGGTGTTGATAATGAAACTTGTCTTGAATATGAGGTTGGAACTAAACATACCTGTGAATGAATGCTCCAGTGGAGCCCTGGCATTTGCCACATACAGGTTAGGATTTTGAATGTGATAGGGATGGACATGAGCAGGACTCTCCAGAGACGTGGGGTGTCATCAGGTAAAAGGCCTATCTTAAAGCGGTTCCCAAAGTAAATTGTTTGAAGAAATTTCCAGAAATCCTCTGGCGGAGAAC
This sequence comes from Alexandromys fortis, assembly GCF_014885135.2. NCBI lineage: Eukaryota > Metazoa > Chordata > Mammalia > Rodentia > Cricetidae > Alexandromys > Alexandromys fortis. Next base: position 9,277,663 of record NW_026067917.1, read on the forward strand.
TTTAAAGATGTCATGACTGTGTTTCTTTAACTCAAGGAGAGATAGGCGAATAAACGGCTGATAGCACAACTATATAGTAAACATCTTTTTCCGAGAAAGGGCTATTTTCAGAAATCTTGAACCCCAGTGACCTGGATAGAGTAGCAAATGAACCCTTCAAATAAATAATTTAAATAAAAATTTTATTGACTTTACAATAAAAAAGATTGTTACAAGAGTTCATTTCTTAAAATACCTTAATGACCTACCATTATGGAAGGTAAAGGAATGACTAATGTTTGCACTCTTGTGTGATTCCTATCTAATGCTTTCTTGACTAACTTGCTGGATTTTGCCCAGTGAAAATGAGTTAAACAAAATTCTTCAGGTTCTCAGCCAAATCTTTCCATGGAAATCGGCTACGCTCAATTTAAAAATAAGGCACGGGATAGCAACAACAAATTCAGGCACTTAAGAGAAAAAAACAACGCTAAATATTCCTGTGTAAGCTGTCCTGAAGTATGGCGCTAAATAAGTGAAGATATCCAGACAGTCCAGCCTGTCTTCTTACTGTGCAATGACATTTTATGTGACTTAATGTTTACAAAAAAACTTCTTAGTGAAATTCATTAAGAATACATTTATATTTGTCTATTTTGTTCTTTAATTCCTAAATTTACCCACATCAGGTTGCACGGATATTTCATTTGTATTTTAATAAATAAAGCTTGCCTGAAGTTCTGAGAGTAAACCAGCCCCACTGGTCAGCCTTACAGACCAGGCAGTGGTGACACACACCTTTAATCCCAATAGCCACACTAGTTTGCCATAGAAATTGGGAGGTAGTGGTGCATGTCTTTAATTCCAGCACTAAAGAGGAATATAAGACAGGAGGAGACAGCTCTCACACACAGTCTTATTCTAAGATTCTAGGAGGCAGGATCGCCATTTCGAACTGAGGTAGATGTGAGAGCCAGTGGCTGGCTGTTTCGTTTTTCTGACCTTCATTTTGGCATTATTTATTAAAATACAAGTGAAATAGCACTACACAAGGTGATGTTTTATCTCCGAAATAATCGCCATCAGTTTTTTTTTTTTTCCTAGAGATGAAATCATTCGCTACTAGAAGGCTTAAACAGGCCTCATTCTAAGTTTGCTCACTCTGTTTATGGAAACTCAAATGTGAGTCTATTTTTGTTTTCCTTGCACCTTTTCCAAACAACTTAACTTAAGTATAGCTTGTTGAGCCTTGGTTGTTTTGGCAGGCATCACTGAAATGCTAATAAGCTAGCTCTAGGTAGTAATACAGCAACTGAGCTGTGAGTCATCCAGATTAAGATATCTAACCTGAAAGGTTGATGGGTAGTGATTAAAGTACTCAAGAACACTGCAAAAATTAAGTAACCTACGGAATCAAATATTATTCTTGCCCTTGGAGAAGTGGATTACCTTCCAGAGGATGCGTGTGGAAACCAACATTCTCTGAACAGGATTTGTGTGGAAGATGAAGGATAAACAGAATTTCGGATCCATTCTGCATGTGGAATTAGTGGAATTCCTGGAAATTCGTGGAATATCTCAAGGACTTGCTTATGAATGGTTTATTATTGGTTTTTTTTTTTTGATGAATTTGATTTAATCTTAGAATCGCTTTTGTGTGTATTGCTGCTGCCCTTTGTCCTGCCATTTCAATGTTCAGGCTATAGTGATGGCTCTAGTGCAGGCAAATGGACACAGGAAGAGTAGCTCTTGACTCTGTCAAAATTCATGTGATACCACGAATTAGAAGGGAGTGATGAGACAAAATGAATATTTACCATCTCAAACCATGCATTGTCAGGAAATGGCCAACTCAACAGCCCTGTGCAGGCTAGATTAGACAGGCTCCAAAGTGCTTTGACTCTGGCCTATTGCAAACTGATTTAGGGAGTCAGTTTTGTGTGATGCGGTAAAGTATTTATCAAACTTTACTATGTCTATATCTTACCTATTAAAATGCAATCTCCTGGTAATTACGGAGTTTGTGGCTTTTCCAGTAGAGTTCAGTTCACGGCACCCACTTCAGGTGACTCACAACTACCTGAATATTCATTTCCAGGGTCTCTGATGTCCTGTCTGGCTTTCTTGGGTACCCACAGACTTTTGCAACACACATAAATAAACCAAAAATAACGATTTGTTGAGAAATTTCCTCTCTGCTCAGTGAGTTTGGGTTGGGTCTTGGGAATCCAGTCTTTCCTATGAACAAGCTCCAGCTGATAAGATTGTCGTTGGTCCCTTGGCCACATTTTGTGTGTCAAGACTATAGACTATATAGACTCTGAAAGCCAGTGGTTAGAGACAGAGTCTGCTTAACTTTCCATCTTATATTTTTGAAGACACAGAAGAAATGGAATTTTTGGAACTGTCAAGAATCCTTCCAATATGTTCCAGGAAAACCTGCCACCTCAGAAATCTTTGGAGTCTGTCTCTGTTCCCACTGCTAGCTTGGGCCTGCAGCATCTGTTACTTGGTCTGCTGCAGTATTTTCTTACCTCTGATCTTTCATTGTTTTCTCTCCTCTGTAGAAATGGTTACTTTAAAAAACCAGACCTGTTAGTCACTTTTGCCTAAAATGTAGCACTTTATTAATATTGCTTTCAGTACTACAATGTCCATGTAAGCCCTTGGCCAAATAGTTCATTCTTGCTTACTAACCAGACTTACAGTTGTTGTTTCCCCAATATTTTTATACGCTGTATGTTCAGAAATCTCTAAAATCCGCCTGCATTCTCGGGCTCTCTGATTTCTACTCTAATATGTATTCGTATTATTTCCCTATTATTCTCTCTTCTGCATTTGAAAGGCTCTCACAGCCTCACAGCAGCAGCAAATCTGAGGGCCCTCTGCTTCCTGTACTCAGACAATTTTCTTCTATGTGCTACTTTTGTGTACAGGTTTCAAGTGCTTGTTCTCTGAATACAAACATATTTTTTTTTTGTGGGGGAGTGACTTCCAGAAGGACCCACAGTACTTCACCCTTCAAGGAGGGCTCTATCCTTCAACCTTTCCCTTTACTATGTGAACATCAAATTGTTGCTTTCTTTGGGACTCTCCCCTCATTTGCTCAGTAATTTTCTTCTTCACTTTGTTTTTAACACGAATATGTCAGTGCTCCAGACTGCTTTCTCAAAATCTGGGATGCGGAGAGGTAAGCTTCAGAAGGTCATCACGTATTTCCCTTTGGCACTCAGGCCTTGTGGGTCAGGGTGATTCTGGTTTAAGTAAATGATGAATGCCATGGTCAGATAGGTTATCTCACTCATATAGAATGGTATCTTGGATACAGGGCACATGGTAGGTGTCCAGGTATGTTTGATAGTTGGTCAACAGAATTGTCTTTCTTGAAATAAGACATTTAGAGACTTTCGTGTAACTCCTTATAAGATAATTAAAGTCCACGCATTTGAAAGACATTATTCCCAATGGTACACCAAATCCCTTAAGGAAACAGAAAATAATAAATAAGAGTATATGTGATATTCCAGGTTCACTGACTAATGGAAGTATGTTAAAAATTAAATCTTTGACAGATTATGCATTTGCTTATTCTGCACTTATTTTATAGAAAAATGTAATACTAAAGACATTTCAAAAAATCATATGGAAACCTACCACTGTAGAAGCTTCCTAAAATATATACACAAACATTATAAAAAGATTTTAAGTGGAATTATCCTGTCACAAGACAACAATGCTTCTACTAGACACAAGAAGATAACAAATGCAAAACACAAAAAAGAGGAATGGGTTACCTCTTTGGAGTTGTTGGCAAGAAGACCCCAAAGACCCTCCAAACAGGCTATTGCCAAACTTGACTGTCAGACCCTATTGCTGAAGATACCACACACATGAAGAAACCGAGCTGGCAATGAACTGGAAGCTTCAGAACCACTGGATAGCCTCCATAGCACTGAAAGATGTTGTGAATATTCCAAGAGGAAAAACGGAATCACTAACCTTAACCAGCTGTGAATTCTACAGCAATGGTTGGCCTTGCAAGACATGCCCAGTTACGCACAATAGTGGCATAAACATCATGAGAGTAACCAACTACTTTCTTGCGGGAGTTAAGACCACCTCTATAGGTTGAAACACAGACCTGGAACCCTTATCAGGATGAAGAAAGTTGTTACATAACTTATGCACCCCAGAGGGAGGAATTACAGTTATTACTCTGTTAAATGGACATAACACTAAAATGACATAAGGTTTTATCATTAGTTCCCGTTGATGGGTGTATCTGTCAACCATCATAGGAAAAGCTGCTTTGTGCCACATAGAAAATTAACACAGGGACTGGTCAAGGTGCACAGAGTAAAAGACTCTGGAATACTTAACCCTAAACTTAATATCTATGTTAAACAACCTCCCTGAATTCTTCGGGACAGTCGTGGAGGAGGAAGAAGAAAGAGTGTAAGAGCTAGAGTTGGTGGTTGACCAAAGGAAATGGGTTTTTCTCTGGACACAAGAGGACAGCTGCACACATGGATTCACAGCAATGGAGACTGCCTACACAAGACCCGCACAAGTTCAAAAATGCCAGGCTTAACTCCAGCATGGAGTGGGGAAGCAGACCCCAAGTCCCACCACTGCTTAAGTGGCCTTTGGCAACTGAGAAACAGTGGGAGAAAGAGAGTAAGTTTTCTTTAAAAGTAAAGCCCCTGATGATGTAGAAACTGATAAATTTATAATAAACAAAATTGGGGATACTTTACTTGAAAATTCACTCATCGTAAGTATTATATCAAGTATTTATATGACAACATAAAATTTACAAATACCTTATATATACTTAAACTCTGATTTTTACATTACTTTTACATTTAGTGCATATATTTACATCATATTCAAATTTTCCTTTGTGTTATTTAATAATTACATTGAAATATCTATTATAGTTAAAGAACAGATCAATTTTAGGATATTTAAAACAATGTATGTAAATCACATAGTTGTGTATCTTGAATTAAGAATGACACTCAAGTACATAAAGTTGAAAAGCCAGTGTATTATCATCTGTCCCAGTTAGCCAGAATCGTCAATTTGACACACCCTAGAGTCATTCGAGAAGGGAGTCTTAATCGAAACGCTAACCAGATCAGACTGATCTATAGGCAAGTCTGTTAGTGTCTTTATTGTTTATTGATGGAGATTCTAGCCCATGTTATGTGCTGAGCAGGTTATCTTCGAATGTATAAGAAAACTAGCTAAGCATAAGCCGAGGATGAACTAGCAACGAGTGTTACTCAGTAGTTTCTGTTGCAAGTTCCTGCTTGAGTCCCTGTTCTGACTTCCTTCAAAGATGGATTACGACCTGGAAATATAAGTCAAAAAAAACCTTTTCTCACCTACAAAACCAAACCAAATCAAAGGTACTCAAACTTTTCACTCTTATACCCTTACTTCTTATATAATTCCACCCAGCTTTTAAAGAGTGTGATGAGGGTCAGAATTTCTGTAGCTCTTGTTTTAAGTTGGATTTCTATGAACAGACAAGAGAATTATCTTCATAGATTTCAAAAATTATCAAAACTTTAACTTTCCTACATTAAAAACACCATTTTATTTTGTAGACTCAAATATAATGTTAAAAAATTAAAATCAGTGCCCATAAAAAAAGCATCAAGAATGGGTATGAATCACCACAATTCTTTAAAACACAACGGAATGTTAAAATAGAAAGTTGAGAGATGGTGACCTGAACTCAGATGTAGGAGATGTTATCTCAGTATGCGTATGTGTGTGGGAGTAGGCTTAAGATGATGTCAACAGGCTGAGCTGAGGATCCAGGTCTTTAGCTCATTTCTCTGGAAAAGAATATGAGGGACACAGATTTGGGGGGGGGACCCTTGAGAAGAAGGGGCAGGCAGACAATGAGGAACTGTTTAGAGTGTTCTAGTGGAATTATGTCTGTCCATTATTCTAGTTTGAGTAGAAATATTTGAAAAGCGATACAGGAAGTAGATAGAGGAGAAGGAAAGAGGAAGAGAAACTGCTTTGACTCTTTGAGCTCAGTTTTGGACTTTGGAAAACACTATGTCTGAAAGAAGGATGCTTTTGTTTCTTTTCCTTCCTTGTTTTCTAAAGGTGACCTTGAACATAATCTGTAACAGAGAATGTCCTTGAACTTCTGATCCTCTAGCAAGTACCTCCTGAGTGCTAAGATTATAAGTGTGTGCCACCGTGATTATTTCCCACAGGAAAATTTTAGTCTTACATTTTCTTATAGTCATCTCACAATTTGTCTCCAGTTTGAAGCCAATTAATTTTGTGTTCAATAGGATACATCTATTTTCAGCAAGAGTTAAAGAATAGGGATGTTGCCTTTAGTTATTATTTAAGCAATCAAAATATCCATAAACCATTTCTCTAAGAAAAGAAATAAACTTGATGTTATAGGTCACTTTTTAAAAAATAAATTTCAAGAGGTATATCTGTTATTCTCAGATTTATTTCATATTGGCTGATAGAAGTTGTATCTGATTTTCCTTAATGGATGGGGGATATACTCTGAGTAACAAAAAAAACAAGCTATTTTCCTAAGAACACACTGAAGATTCAATGCTTACAATGAGTACTTCTCCAAACATGTCAGGGAACCCATTCTGACATCCAACAAAATACCTTAAAAAGAAAGTTACATTCTTTTAGTTTCTGTGGTCTATAAACAAAGGGAGTGGGTGGACCACATGGGTCTTGAGTATAGAAAGAGTAAGTGATCTTTTGCATCTAAAACAGTGTTTTCTCAACACAGAAAGCTGAGAATGTAAAAATTTTCAAATATCATGCTTAGAAATGGCACTTAAAATTTAGTTGACAATAATGAACGAATACCGAATACCCTATGCTTAACTTCATAACAAAAGGTTAACATGTACTTAATTCTCTGTCATGGAGCAGAAAGGATAAAACTTTTAGAGAAGTTCAAAGAATATTATTTTCTTTTGTTTATAATCACAACAGTGTACTAGCGGTTATGAAATAATGCTGGGGAGTAGGGAAAAGAGCCCTCTGAATTTGGCCTATTATTGAAAGAAAGTCACCCCTTGACCTAATGAAATCAGAAATTGATTAACTGCGGTTCATCTAAGGAGAAATATGGTCACAGTGTTACTGCCAGGGTCAGGAGGAAGATGGGGTGATCTAGTGATGGAGGACTCAAAGGCTTACATGGACAGGAGAATAGCTCATGCTTCAAGATGCATGGCTGTGGATGCCCAACGGGCAGAGGGTAAGATCAGCCCTTAGATGTTAAAGAAGAGATTCATCAGAGCTTGCTTTGCTCAGCTCATAACTAATTCCTCGTATCTAATGATTCATAGGGAACTAAATGTTTTGAGGAAATTACAATCTATGGGTTCTACAAAAGTTGAGATTGCTGCTAGCTATCGTGAAAACACAGAGCAGAAGAGATAGTCAAGGTTACACAGATACCTGGCATAGTTATCTGATTTTCGTGAATAACAGTGTTTGGACAAATGCATTCACATGTCTGCTTAGCAAGTATGTATTTAATCTTTAATGTTTTCCTTTTCTGAATTTAAACACAAGCCTCAATAGCATTTTAATGTACATGTTTTAAGTCATCTGAAATATGTTCAACAAAGAGCAAGCCCCTTAATCCCTGGAAAATGATCAACGAACAGATAGTCTTTAAATAACTAAAATCATTCATTTTAAAAATATTTTTATTCAATAGTTTTCTTCAAGTGGTATTGAATAAAATTGTTGCCAGGAGAAACATTCTTTTATTTATTTATTTTTGGTATCAGGGGGAAGAAGTAAGGTAAGTTACCATAGTACTTAATAAAGAAGCTTTATCCTTCCAACTTTTCAATGTAATGATAACTCACAGTAATCTATGCAAATATTATGAGGTTCTTTTTTTGGTAAGATTTTTATTTTTCTTCTTAACTATATTTGATTTATCTCTGAGAGTTTAACATTGTTTTTTCTTTCTTAGCAGATGGCTTATTCATCTTATTATTTGTAAGCATTGGCAGGGTTATGTGGTTTCATATAAAATTCATAATAAGAGAACCTTTACAATATGTATTTTTATGAGTCTCCAGGACAGGCTTCTCAGTGTGTATCTCAAACAACTGCTAATTACATGTTTATCTCAGAAAATAGTATGAATTTTCAATTTGGATTAATAACAAATATATTACAAGGTTTCTTAATTATATACTTACTAGAAAGGCCATAAAGGTCATAAGGATAAAAAATACTGGTTTGGGGGAAGAGTTGGAAAACAGTAGATTATCAAGGTTGTTTTCCAAGAGTCTTAATATTAATCATAAAGAAAATTAGATCTTTTTTTAAAAGTATTCATATTGCAGTTCAAACGTGTGGCTATTCTTTTACTGAATTATAGAAATGCCTAATATCTAACTTTCCAGTTTTTAGTTGAGAAACATTAAAATGCAAACAGAAAAGATGAAAAAGATAGCATCTAACAAACTGTGTATTTGCCACCTAGACCCTGTAAGTTAGTTGTTGGGACAATACCAGACGTATTCTACTATTATATCCATAGCTTGTCTTGCTGAAGACTCGTTTTCTGACATGCTACTAAATCTTTTCTTCCGGGCTTTGACTTCTCTGTACCGTACTCTTTATCCTGGTTTAGCTGTGCTACACTTTACTGCAGCTTCTATGGTGTGCAGGGTTCATGATTTCTAGTTAGAACCGTTCTGAAACCCTCCTTGCTTGTAAATTTTGTAGGTCTGAGAGAGTAGGAAGCAAGCTGGATGATAATGGTGCAGCTGAAAAGTCCCAGTTCTCAGGGCCAGGGGTTTGGCTAGCTCAGAATGAACGGCTCCTTAAAAATGCCACTGTAAATGGCTTCAGAGAGTCCAAGGTGATTTGCTCCCTATATATGATTTCCTAACGTAAATTGGGTCAAGATCTAGGCTACCATTTTACAATGACACCATACTGTTGCTGGTGAGAAATACGATTACTTAGATTATCACAAAATATCACTGCTTTTTTATTAAACTTATTTCACTCAGCCTGATAATGATTATTCCACAGCACAATAAAGGTTTTCAGATTTTTAATTTTCAGCATTGTATTAATATCTCATTCATCTTTAGTCTGTCTTCATTTCTATAACCTCATTATGGTATATAACCATTATTAAGGTATGTGAAACTGAGAAAACCACATGGAAATGCTTTTAGGATTTTGCCCAAACATATTTTTATCTTATTAAAAAAAATCAAAAGAGAAATGTATTTCCTTTTAGTACTTTACCATGTGACTTTTAAAACTTATGTTAATTTTTGAGTTCATACATTTATAAGGTTAAAAGTGTTTTATATAAAATTTATCCTTCCTACTTGTAGATTTTAGAGTTTGGCAGTCTTACAGGCATGAGATAGATTACAACAGAAGGACCACATTTTCTGTCTGTTTGTTTGTCTGTCTGTCTTTATTTGAAAGCAAAGACAGTGAATGCAAGAATTTTGTGTACATTTTAGTGGTATTTGCTAAGAAACAACATTCATATTCCATGACTGTGAATACAGGAATAAATCAGAGCTTTGTCTGAAGTACTTGCTGGATGCTGAAGCTTTCCATTAACCAGGACTTCTTAATGACATGCTCTTCTGGGCATTAAGTAATCAAGGGCATCTCTTGGCTCCATTCTACTGGGTCCTGACGTGCTGCTCCCAAGAATGCCCTGGCTGCCATTTTCACCTGGGGTGGTGCCAGGGGAAGGACCAGCTGCTCATATTTAGACGTTTGCAGCGATGACTCCCATATCCAATTCTGGCTCCTCTCCTGTATTTCCTGTACCCTCAGGGAGAAGGATGCAGAGTGTGTGTGCCCTGCTCCAGCCTTCCATCAGACACCACCCTTGGCTCATACCCGTCTTGGTGCCATCTGCTTGGAGACATGGAGGATAATAAAAGAGGCTCCCATTTATTGAGTGCCTGCTGTGAACTAAGTATTTACATCTCTGATTTCAAATTTTCACATGATCCTAGAAGGATGTTATCAGACCCATTTTTATAGTTCTGGAAAGGAACACTTGGAAAAGTTAAAAAAGCTCTCCCAAGTAATACGATGCCATAATTATATTTGGGCCTTTCCTCTTTTCCATCAGTGGGAGAGACTCTCTCTCTCTCTCTCTTCTTGGAGAAATCTGTGAGCACTGTGTCTGATTGACTCTTCACTATCCATAGCAGCCTTCCCTAGAGAGCTGATCTCCTGCTCTCATCCCAGGCTGCTGTCCTGAATTTCTCACAGTGATTTGGCCCTCCCATTGAATTTTCTGGCTTCTTGTCTGTTAGACTCAACTGATATCTTAAAATATCCGATTAGTACTTGATAATGTTGGCAGGTTGGAATCATATTTTTTTAAAGGAAAGTATATTTTAACTCAACTTTCTGATTTCATTCATTGGGAGAACATATTTTTTTCCCATGTTAATCGGAAAAACTGGACAAAGAAATGACCACCTGTTAGCTGCTAATGATGTTCACATGCCTTTTTTAAAAAAGTAATTCTGGCTTTTTCTGCTTACAATCTTGGCGACAAAACTCATGGGAACATCAAGGGCACAGGAAGCCAAAGGCAGCAAACAGACAATAGAGTTTGTGCTTGGACTACTAATAAGGGTGAAATCACTGTCAATGTGACTCCACATAATTATCGAATCTCCAGACAGTGACTTAAAACAGAATGTATGGTTTAAGAAACCTAAACTTTGGGTATTCAGATATAAGACCTAGTTCAGAAGGGTTTTACAACATGAGAGCTCCTACTCAAAGTTTTAAAAAAGCCCAAAAAGAAAATATGCTTCATTGATTTCAAACCTGTGGTCTAATTTAGGATGTTGCAAATAGGTCAATCACTATGCCTTTCAAGTGAAAATAAGTACAAGCAGAAGATCAGATATAACTTAGTTTAAACAGTGATTTGCTGCATCCTACCTTGAAAGAAATCTTAAAATTCTACACAGCCAAGAAGACACGGGCAAGAAATAGTTTTGAAAATTATGATTAGCATTAAAGGCTAAATGGACTTTTTATTTTAGTGGTAAAATTCATCTAAGAGTGCTGGCATCTTGGTTTAAGTTAGCTGACTTGTATAGATTTCACTTTTACTTTTTAGCAAAGGTCCACCCAAGGGCAAGTTTGAAAGAGATTAACGTTTATTTGTTCACTTAACCACAGAGTGCAGTTAAAAGAGCAGGTTGTAAAAACAGATTGCCTGAGTTTGACATGTGTCTTTTAACTGTCTTACACACATTACCATCATTCTAGGTGTCTTGACTAACACATTTAAAATAAAGGGTTAAAAAAGGTAACTGTTTCTTAGGATTGATAAGTTGGTATAAAATAAGCACTTGGCACAGCATTAGGGGTCCAGTACATATAAAATTTGTGTGAGAGGTCCTTCTATCTATGTGTTGAACTGCTTTGAGCCTGTGGCAAGGACAGAACAGAACTAGGTGGAGTGGGGGGAGCTAGGCTATATGCTGGGAGAAAGATGGTGGAGTCAGACAGACACCATGGAGCCGCTGCCAGAGTCAGACATGCCGAATCTTTGCTGGTAAGCCACTGCCACGTGGTGACACACGGATTAATGGAGATGGGTTAAATTAATATGTAAGAGTTAGCCAATAAGAAGCTAGAGCTAATGGGCCAGGCAGTGATTTAAATAATCTGGTTTCTGTGTGATTATTTCCAGTATAAGCTAACCAGGCAGCTGGGACAAACAAGCGGCTCATTGCAACACAAAATAGTGTCTTATATTAGTGCTGTTTTAATTTAAAAGTCATTGTACAATTAAAGAGATTTTGATTTGAATAAATACCTGCCTTCTCCCCATCTTTTGACAAGAATGACTTTGCTCTCATACTGAATAAATGATTGTCTTTCCCAATGGGAGGGAAAATACAAAGAACTGAAGATTCTTTCCATAGAATTTCTTTTCTAAGAATCATTCTAAAACTTTTAATATAATTACCATTTAATACAGAATATGTCAGCCTCAGTTTCTCAAACATGCTGCTGCAAATGTATTCCCCCACTGCTTCAGGGTTTAGAGACAAGTCAAGTTCTCTTCCACAGCTGTAATTAAATCTCAGATTTCAGATCTGCTAATCACTGCATCACAGACCTTTGTGTGTTTACTACAAAATACTTACGTAATTAACATTAAACATATACTTACAACTGAATTCTAATGCTGTAATCTTACCTTATACTTTATCCCATGGGAAATGAAGGGGGGGGAAACTCAAGAATTAAAGGAAAACATTATGTAAATGAAATTAACTCTAAATAAAATCTTTTAAAAGACATTCCTGAGTTTCTCTACCCATTCCCTGTGTACTCTGTAGGCATAGGCAGTGAGAACCTTCTTCAACTGCCGCATCACACAAATGCCTAGCTCAATCAGTCTTGGGTAGCTGTAGAAAACTATGGTATAAGCCTTCAACAGTGCGTTCCTTTCAAAAAGGAATCTCTACTCAACTTCTCCTGTAACTTCGAAAACCGTGGATCCTAATCAGCTCTGAAAGACATGTTGCCACACATATACATACTTTCCTAATGATATATATATATATATATATGCAAATATAATCATCTACCACACATTTTTGTTTGCACTACGTGTATTGGAAGTTCAGCTTACTGACTTGTTTTTAAATTTCAAAAGCTAGAATCTAACTACATACACCTTCAGACAGAGAAAAATGGCTAACAGTAGCTAGATGGAAGGTTCATGGAAGATTCTATAGTTTTTAAGACTGGGAAACTGGTTTCTCTGATATGAAACATATCTTCATGTGTTTTCAGAAGTCTAGGACTCAAGTTTACTCAGTGAGATACATGTAACAGGTTTTAATAATCTCCTTTTGTTGAGAAAGAAGCAGAATGCCTTAACAAAATTTTGCAGACCATCATGTAAATGGAATAAGTTGCTCTCACTTCAGATTCAATTGTTTTGGAAGTAGAACTTCCAAATATGTGTAACTCCAATAATCATTCGGCTGTCGCATTTCCTGTCAACTCTGGGACACACATTTTACATCTTCCTGGTGTTCTGGAAGTGTGGATTGCTGCATAAGCTGTTGGCTTAGTTGGGCCAACTGTGGTGGTCACTTGTGTCTTTTAATGTATGAAAATCAAATGATCAGCATGCCAGATGCTTGACATTTCCCACTCACAAAATCAATCACCGATCTGAACTCCATGGCTATTACTCAGAGATTCAGAGGTTTGCTGTAAGCAGAGACCATGACCTTGGAACAATTATTTTCTCAAAAGACATTACCAACAACGATGTGAGTAGAATGCCCAGACTGCCCTCGAGCGCATGAATCCCTAGGTAGGAAATGGTTGCGAACCTTGCAAAGTAGTCTGGCTTTGGCTTAAATCTCATTTTAATGCATTTATATTTCATAAGCACTGCATTTAGACAGAGGTAAAACGAGCAAGTCAAAGGAAACACTCACTGAAAGACTTCCTGTTCTCTGGTTTCTGTTCTTTTCTATCACCGTGGCAATGACTCAGCAGTTCAGTACTTGAGGATCTCTGGAGATTGAACAACTCCAGGGACTGGCAACTCGGATTCTTCGGCTGGAAATAACAAGCAATACCTTGAATACTTTTACTAGGAAGAAAGCATTCACTAAACTGTTTCGTGTTTTGTCTTGATGCTACATGTAACCAGACTTTGGAATACGTTAATTATTTTGAGGATTTGGCCTCTATCGAAGCACAATGCTTACACTGATTCATACATCAAAACAGTGTTCACTAAATGCTATGAATTATTCAAAGAACTCCACATACAACAGCGCAGTTACTCCTCTCAGGCATTCAGCAGGGCCGCCACATACTGAGGAAACAGACAGAAGGAAAAGAACCCACCTTTCCCAAACCATGCAGCTACTAAATAGAATCTGCCTTCAAATTCAGAAATTTTGGACTTATACTTCATATTTAAAGTTAATAATTTGTGTGTTTGCTCTCTTTTTTATGGAGACTCTGTTGATGGTATGGAAAGCCTATTTTAATTTGTAGAGTTTGATCTTAAAAGGATATAATGAAAGATTTTGAATATATTCTATTTTATAAGCTATTAAAAGCTCTCAAAAACATTTTTCAAATAATTCTTATAAATAATAGTGAGTTAAAATTAAGTTAGTAAGAAACAGTTTTAAATAATTGAGGCCTTTAAAACGTATACTCTGAGTGTGTTATTTAAGTCAACTTCCTGAAGTTCTAGGTGTCTAACGTTCTTGAGAAGAACATTCTAGCTTAGCTGGGAAATAATAAAAACAAGCATAAATGATTTTTATCTGTGGTATTATAACAGTAAGTACAGTCATAAATGCAGAGATATTTACTTTCCAGAATATATATTAGAGACTACATAAATGGAAAATGGAAAAATGCAATACTTTTGAAGCGCTTGTGTGCCTTTTACAACCTCCAATAAATGAATGCCCATGTTATTCTAGAAAAAGAACGCAGCAGTTTTGAAGGAGAGAAATTAAATGGCATTTACCTCACAAATCCTGTCTGCAAGCAAGGTTCCCAGTGTTCTTTATTAAGCTTAAAATAGCTAATATCTCTCAGCTGTAGGATCCATTTAGACGTGTGAACGTTATACGCCTGAACAGTAAGATTTAAATGACTACATTTTAATTAATAAATGTAACAGCCCAAACAAATACATACCAATCTGTCAATTGCATTTTTGATAGCATGGAACCAATCCAATATGATGAAGTCAATATCTGACTGGAGAAGGAACTCATTTCCTGATGCTGTTGTGATCTAAGAGGGAAAATTGACAGGAAAGAGCACCATGTTAGATAGATTTCTTACGTGAAAAAGCCCTTTTCAAGAACAAGTTTATCACATGGACAAGTTTCTTTGTATTCCCGTAATTGTCTTTCTGGGAACTAAGGCTACTACTGTCATTTTGAACTTCTCTCTGTAAACTGTTTTTTTTTTTTCATGTCATAACAAATACATGATTGTTTTAGTAATCGAAAGATTAACTCAGAGCAGGACTAAAGCTGAGTTCCTTTCTCTCCAGCTTCAGGAGAAAGAAGACAAGAAGTTGAGGGGTGCAGACAGTACATGCATGAGATAAAAGCCAAGAGAAGTGCACAGACTGTGTCAGAATTCACTCTGGGCTGTCGGCTCTTTCCTGTCTTTTTCAAATCTAATAGTATCTCTATATTTGATTTTCTTTTACGGAGGGCTCTAAAACAGATTGTTTACCAAAGAGACTAATGCTGACTTTTGCAAAAGGTCATTCAGATGAATAACTTCGGGCCGTTCCTGTCTTCCTACAGTAAAGCTCTATAGGAAAGTCATAAAGGACCAATTTCCTCGCAAAGAGAGTGTATTAGAATACGGTTTCATTTGCATATTAGAACCTTTGGTAGAAAGTATAAATCAACATCAGTTTCCAGCCTCTCAGTGCTGTTAAGTGGTTGGCAATGCTTAGCATAGCCATCATTTTTCATTGCAGTGGATCCTTCCCTTCAGACACGAGAGATGATAGGACCCTCTACAAACACAGCAAGCAATACTTTTGATTCCACCCATAAAGGACTTGTTAGGGGAAAAATTTGATTAGCGTGGAAGTGGACATGTTTTTCCTATGAGGCTGCCAATCTGAACTGTGAAGGTTTTCTCTTTGTATTATTGACCTTTTTTTTTGGAGCAAGAGGACAGACATTTCTCAACAACTGCCACACATCAAGCCAGGCGACAGAACTTTAGAGGATTGGCATTTCAAGAAAATCTGTCAGGAGCCAGTTACCTCTGCTCAGCCCTGCAAGCTCCAATCGGTAAATGGTGAAAGGTGGCACAGGTTCAGGAAAACCACAAATCACACAGGCTGGCTTGGAATTCTATCAGTACAGTGACAAGGTTAACCCCAAATGGCTTATTCTGCAAGTTCCAATAATTTTGTGGCATCATTTAAAAACAATTACCTTGGTATTATTTTTAAAGCATAAATAGAATATTGTTTGCAGACAAGTATGGTTATTGCTTGAGTGTTTAATACAATAAAAGATCTCTCATTGGCTATTTGGTCTAAACGTTCCGATGTTAATGCATCAGCCACAATGACAAATAACCAGTAGTATAATAAATATTAATATATATCAATCTACCTATTGATACATCTAAGTAACATTTAAGTATCATGTATGCATGAATCTACATATTTAAGTATCCTTTGCTGTCATTTAAGGATGCTGGGAATTGTAATCAGAACTGTGTGTGCAGAGAGGCACTATCTTCATGATAAGATATACTCAGAACATTGGTCAGTATAATTCCTATAGGTACACTGACTCATCTAAGTCAATATTGTAACACAAAGTATACATAGGATAAATATGTCTTAGTATGTTACAAATGTTTCATGCACTAAATGGCCTGCATTCTCTAGATTTACTATCAATGCTCTATGAACTCACATAAATTGTCATTCTCCACCCACCCCTCCTCCCGGAAATATTTGATGTTGATCTTGGGATTTTAAAGAAATCTTTGTCTTCACATATGTGAACAAGTGTACTTCTTATTTTATTTTCAGAAGCCTGTAAAGAGATGTAATGCTAGTGAGGACTGCCAAGAACACATTCTTAGGTGCCACGAGTTCCAGTGTCAATTCTGGTTCGTTCTTCAGTAAAGAGAGAAGGGGCCAAATTATAAAAAGGGAAAAATTGGAAAGTAACAGGATTAATTACACACCCTAAAATCTGACAGATCACTGGATCCAATTACTCTTTTTCTCTCCCTCTTTTGAAGTAAAATGGCATGTAAAATTTGGGGCAGTTCAAAATAGCCATGTGTCCATGAAAAGAAAGCCAGGATGCTATTTTTCTAATTATCTGATTGCCACTGCATGTTCCTTACTTACATCGAATTATAAATATTTACTTTCTAAAGTACTGCCTCAGAAACTAAAATCTAAAAACATAAGGCCACTTGTAAGTAACACAAGAAATCTAGTATTGTCCTCAGCTTTTCCTTTGATTTTAAATTGAGATATTTTGATTATTAATATTTTATACATGTCACAATTTGTTGTTATACATAAAGAAAAATGAGTTTCCCAAACACAGAGTACAGCATAATATAATACTTTATGCCGGTATAAATACATTATTAAGATTATAAAAGGAACAACATTTAAAAGGAAAAGAAAAAGTATAATTAGATTTACTGTATCTTGAAGGTGAACAAAAAGAGTTGTCCGTTTTTTTTGCCCTAGTAAATTCAAACTGTGGCAAGTAAATTTCAGCACTGCCTTTGCCGTTTTGATGCTAGATGCACAGTTCAGAATGGGCCTTTTTCCTGCTCACATAAGCCAAACACAAGCTGTATTTTTAAAAGTTTCTTTGTCTAAATATATTACGGCATTAATCATACACAATCAGTGACTTATAAATTCACTCTGGGAAGCTAGAGTAAGGAGATCTGTGAACGCAGCTCCTCTGAATCAGCCAATCAGAGGCATCCTGCTCACATCTTCCTCTCGGTCTTCCCGGTAATCTTTGGAGTTCCTAGGCAGTGTGGAGAAGACTGCTACTGCTCTCTACAGTTTAAATGCATCCACTTCTTAATTGCAGCCAGTAATTGACTTTATTCTCTTCCACTCCAGACTCCCACAGAAAGGGACTTTTTGAATCTCTGCCGTGTAAAGTCCACTTAATTCAGCTTCCCAATCTCTCTTTCTATATTTTTGTAGTCTTACCCCTTCAGAATTTTTGATAAGTGGGTTGTGAGTCATGTTTTTGTGCTTTGAACGATTGAATCTTCAGATTTTCAACACAGGTACCAGTAGCAGTGGAGGACATGGGTGGAGGATGTTACCTTGCCCTAAACCTTTTGATTGAACAGCACATGATGCCAGTTTACAGCAATGTACAATAACGGGCAGAAGGGATCAATAGTGAAGCCACGATAATGGGACCCTTCTTTGTGTGCTGTTTGGGAGCTGCAGGTGTAAGGTAGTGAAAACATACCTTACAGAAAACAAAATAGGTTTTTGTGGAAGCTGCTGGCTTCCCTTCTGTTGAGGATCCCACCTAGTCACAATACTAATGAAATCCTGCATCTCTACTAGTCTACATTTTTTTTTTTTTGGTGGGGGGTATATAGAAAATTAGCAAAGCAGCTTTGTCAAAAGGCACTAGCATCGTTGATGAAAAAATATGCATAAATATTTGGAGAAATTTACCTTGTTGTTTCTTAAGGGATGGACATATGACAGTTATTGGTTACAACTTTAAGCCATGAGTGAATCATCAATGGTGGGGCCTGAAAGACGCCAGCACTGCCCTGGGAATGCCTTAGACAGTTTTACTCAAAGTGTGGACCCATCTCGATTCTTGTTAGTGACAAATGTACGTCCAAAAATTCTATAAGCAGTCACGGACCAACAGGAAGAGTAGGCACATTCCTGGGGCTTTTCTGAAATTCATTGACAATAGTCTCCCATGGGCATGGGACTTTGGTCTGTATCTTTGGTGCCTCCATAGACAGAGTTGAGTTTGTAAATTCCATGCTCCACTATAGAACTTGTGGTGGGACAATTTGTTTTGTTTTGTTGGGCTTTTCTTTTGGCGGGGGGCGGGGGACAGGGTTTCTCTGTTTAACAGCCCTAACTGTCCTGGAATTTGCTTTGTAGACCAGGCCAGCTTTGAACTCACAATGATACATCTGCCTCTGCCTCCTGAGTGCTGGGATTAGAGGCATGCACCACCATCGCCCAATGGGACAATTTTTTTTAAGTGAATTGAATATTGGTATTTTAACTGAGAACAACTTCGGAGAATAGTGTTTTATTTTTAAAAGATAGCATTTGTATTTTTCACTGGTGTCCTTTCTGACTTTTTAAGTATCATTGTCATCAACAAGGCAGTATTAGGTTTTAATTTGGATGAAAAATAACTATGTATAATGACATTTATAGTAATAAAAATTTCTTTGGTTTTATTAACATAGAAGTGAACTATTTTTAAATCTTCTCTTTTTCTGATTATTGGAGATAGATAAAATGTGGAGAATGGGAAAGTTAAAAATAATAAAGAATAAAACTGCTCATGGCTGCACAAATTAAACACAGCACACATTTGAATTGAGCCATTATCTGTCTTTTGTAAATAATAGCTAAATAAGTATGATAATTTTCAATGGACACATTGATGCATGAGCAAACCATATTTAATAGGTAAATATTACTGACTTTTTTTTTTTTTCTGTTGAACTCAAACATGCCTGGGATGGCAAGTAAAGATACAGGGATGCCATTGTACTCCTTTCTTTCTCTCTGAAGTACCACCTTTTCAGTTGCATAATAAATGCTACAGATAATTCCATGTCTATGGTAAGTTTATTTGAGAAGACATGTTTATAATTGATTACATATCTAATTATCAACAAAGACTGATGGATTACCCATTAAATACAGGGAGCAGTGTTTGAAGTTAGTGATCTATGACCCTCCCCGTTAAGAACTGTAAATCTGTTTGGCTACATAGGTCATCTACATATTAAGATAAATAACCATAGCAAATGACTTATCCTAGGTCCCGATGTGAGTGGCACAGACCATACTCATGACAAGGAGGGCGTAGCTGCTGTGGCTGCACTTGCATCTTGGAATTGTGTATAACTGTTGGCCGTGATAGGTTATTTTCAAAGGTTGATAGTATCAGAACTTTGGGGTATTGAGGACATAAAAACAACTACTACTTTATATGCAAAGTGAAGTTAGCTTTAGAGATCTCAAGGCACTTAAACATCTCCAGTGCAGCTTCTCTACATCATAAAGTATTTTTGTCAAATGAACTAAATGATGAAGATACCATGCTATGAAATTAGCATTATTTAACTGATAGAATTAAGAGACTCTAAAAACCTTTATTTCTAGTGCAACAGTTGAAAGCACCCAGTTGTATCCAACAGAGAGCTACATAAGCCTACAGAAAAGGCCCTTAATGATTTCACGTCAGTCACAAATGTCAGAGAAATGACCATGGACAAATTGTTCACTTGCTTACTGCTATCATAAAGAAGGAGCAGTAAACAGCATCTCTATCCTCATTTTTATCATTTTTTATTCCTCTTTCTACAAATAACTACTCATTTGCTATGAAAAATAATGTGTTTTTGGCCAGTTTGAGGCATTCAGAAATTTCAAACCCTAGAAAGAACTAAAGCAACCCAGCATTCAAATGCATGTCATCCACATTTTGCTTAGAATATCAATTTGACAAAGAACTCAAGAAGATAGTCCATCTTAAGTATGCTGAAATTATGCATAGGAGATGTATAATAAAAAGATGCCAAATGACCAAGGAGCCTCAAGGCATATTAAATGACATGGCTATAGTGGTCTAGAAACAAGCAAGAGGAAGGAAATTGGATTACTATTACATTTGGAGATACTTTGTATTTCATGATGGTATCACTGCTCTTGAATTAAATTAAGTAGAAATAAAAAGTTATGTCAAACTATACTAAACTTATCTGAAGTGAACATGAATTATTTTGTGATATTAATTTTGGCCATATCTTTATTGAATCCTTAACGAATAAAATATAGATGTATATTTTGACTATGTCATAATGAGATAGCAAGACCTAAAATTGAAGCAATAAAAGCTTATAAAGAATAACAGTTCAGGCTAACATTGTTTTCATCTTGCGTCATACTCCTTGCTATAGATGATCAAGTACAGGTTGTTGTGGTTATACTTAAAGTTCAATTACTGGGCCTCAGAGGCATTTATTACCACTGAAGGAATGATATTATCGGGTCTGTGTCAGTTTCAAATTGCAGTCTCCTTGAGTAACTCCAAACTTAAAAAAAATAATAATAAAATAAAAGCTTTTCAGAGTAAAGCTAACTAAAACTAAGGGTGAAACATCAGCCTGACGTGAATGGTCTTCAGTGTGTCTTCCAGAATGTTCCTTGTCACTTTGTGAGAAAGTATCTATCTTGTGCTGCCAGTGTTGCTGGATGTTAAGTAAATATATGCTGATTACAGGAAAACATTGCTTTGGTAACTCTCTTATTAAAATGCATTTGTAACCCCCATCCGTCATGAAAGGTTAGAAACTTTGTTTGCGTTGGAGCGCAGCCTTATTCAGGGTTACCCTAGCAAACAATGATAGCAGTCTTCAGAAGTTGTGTGAGGAACAAGCCACTAGGGACTCACTTTTGTTTTAATTGGCACGCACAAACACTTCTCTGGTCTGTCAAGAAGATCAAGCTAATATGCACGGAGGGTGTTATATTCTCACTTTGGGGAGCGGTAAAGCACCCTTTATTTAAGTAATTTAAATGATAGACTGCAAAAACTTTGCAAGTCAGAAAGATGTTTTATACTTTCTTAGGGAATATTTGTTTTAAGGGACGGAAAATGTTCTACATATCTGAAAGATGTTGAATTCCATGTCACAATGGCCCCGTTCCTTCTGATGCCATGAACCCTTCCTAAATCTGTAGCCACTAAATCAGCCTGGCCACCAATGGATCCTGCATTTTCACAGCTCCCCCTGTGTCAACAAATGTGTATTCATTAGTTTCCAGATGTTTATTGGCTATGTTTTCAATGCATTTGGGTGATTGATTTGCATGCACATTTATTGGAAACCTCAGTGGTGTCATCATATCAACATAACCTGCCCATGTAAGCAATTTCTTATTTAATGAAAAGTAAACAAATGTTGAACTACATACTCGACAGATCTCAAGAGCATTCTGAAATATAAGGTTTAAGGGCAGCCTTTCAAGAAACAATGCTTTTTAATTGAAATTGAGCTGTACTTTTGACACTTAAATAATTTGGTCCATGAATTCTTGCATCAGAGGTTTGTTCTGCATAATGAAGTTGGCCCTATAGTGCACATTCATGCCCATATCCCTTGCCAACTATTTATTAGCAATATATTTAAACTCCATAGCCATGTCACACACACACAAGAAAACCAAAACTGACTTTCATTATTTATCTGTGTTAAAATGTTTTAAGTATTGAGAAACAGTCCCCTTAATATTCATGCAAGAATGCTGCCTAACTGATTAGAAGTCAGGTTAGCAGCTCCCAGAGCTGTCGCGTGAGCTGAAGTCGCCTGCGGTGCTTATGAGAACCAAACAACTGGGAAAGCAAAGGAACAAAGCTGAGGGCATATGACGTTATCTGAAGAGTTCCTTGGCTCTTGATTTTTGAGAACAGTATTCATCTCAACATAAATGAATTGGTCCACGACCCGTGTCCCCTGCTCCCGTTCCTGCCATGAGTTCACTTACTCCCTGAGATATAGTCATGTTTGGCTATTAACTCATGCAGTCTCATGACATTTGAACCCCTGTTGCCTCCATCAGCTTCAAAGTGGAAGACTTTATTGTTCTTTTTATTCAATTAAAGGCCAATTCAAAGATTTTTTTTTTTTAAATTGGAAAACCTAGTACAGTGGAAACCCTAGTGAGGACTTTTGGTGATGGAGCATAGAGTCTGAACTGGCCATCTTCTGTAGCCAGGCAAGGCTTCTAGTAGTAGTAGTGGGCTATATTCAGCTGAGTTGTTGGCTGAGGGTGTTCCAGAGAGATTCTTAAAATACCAGGCTGGTACAAGACAGTACTCTGAAGACTACAGAAAAAGAAATCTGGATACCAAAACCTTCAACCTGCAAACTGCCCGGGGGGGGGGGGGGGGCGCAATGCTGACTTAGACATTGTGGGAGTGGCATCCAATGTTTGGATTAATTCGAGGCCCACACCATGCCCCACACTGCCTGGAAATTCAGGAACCTTACACCGGTTAGCCCAGAGACCTAGGTAGAACCAAACACAATTGGAAAAAATACCAATGAAATGATTCCTCAGGATACTCTCCTACACTCATAAATCCGAGGCTTGTCCAGTTGTCGTCAGACAGACTTCCTCTGACAGCTGAAGGGAGCAGGTGCAGAGACCCATAACCAGATATCATGCAGAGAGTGAGGCTACCCTGGAGATCTCCATTGTATTCTCTCCTTGGAGATCAGAGAACACCATGAAAAAGGGGGAGGAACGATTTTAGGAGTCAGAGGGAATAGAGAACATGGCCCGCTGAATCAATTAAGTAGGGCTCACATGGATTCCCAGAGACTGAAACAGCCAGCAACAGGCCAGCAAGGTTCTACTTTGGGTCCTCTGTGTAAATGTTGTGGCTGTTAGCTTGGTGTTTTGTGATAGCAGGTGTATCTCTGACTCTTTTGATTGCTCTTGGGACTCTTTCATTCCTACTGGGTTGCTATGTCCAGCCTCCACATGAGGTATTTTGCCTGGTCTTATTGTATCTTGTTTTGTCCTATTTGGCTGTCATCTCTTGGAGGCCTGTTCTTTTCTGAAGAGGATACGGAGAAGGAGTCTGGGAAAATGGGAGATGAGGGCAGCAGGGAGGAGCAAAGGGAGGAGAAACTGTGGTCAGGATGTGTTGTATGAGAGATGAATCTGTTTTCAATAAAATCTTTTAAAAATAAATAATATACAAATAAGAAAATTATCTCAGAAGTACAAGATCTCCTTTTCCATAGGAGAGGCTAAATTTATGGATTCTTTTCTTTGTACCCATTTTGGATCCATTTGTAAACATTATATGCTTATCTTACTATAAATAGCATGTATACCTTTATGAAAATTTGTATGCGTGCAACTGTAAAAGAACTATTCCCCCCAGGCGGATTGAGTTGCCCTATCTTTCACTTTCTCCATGATATCAGTCGTATCTCTTCCAGACCACACAAAGCAGCCCCAGGAAAATGATCTGTGCAACTTGGAACTCCAATTACATTGTGTGATTGTCACTCAGAAGCTTGTCTCACGTGTTAGTGACGGTACAATGACAGTCCTTTCATTGGGCTGCTACACCATGTGTGCTGGGGTTTTTTTGGTTGTATAACTTTGTGCTCCTCAGTTTCCCCTTGCACTTCTAGAATCCAGACATACAGAAAGCATTTTGTTCCCTGACAGTCCTATCCTAATTTTTGTCACTTCCCTTAGACAAGATTGTTCCACTGCCAGAATCCTGACTTCCTCTGACGTCTCATCCAAATCAATTTGGATCCCACTTTTTCAATAAAGGCTTTCCTAAAAGGAACATCCCTACAAACATCCACATAAATTATGTCTCTTTTGTCACACCATACCACAGAAATATAAATTTCAGTTCCCTGTGGATCTTTCCATTATCCTCCTATGCTCTAATTGCTAGAGGTCATTGGCAAATGCCTATGTGTGGCTGAACAACTCACAAATATAGAAGCTATTAAGATGGCAGATAGATAAAAAATGATCCATTTTATTCACTACAGTGAATGAATACTATTTTATTGTTTGATTTGACATGATAAATTTAACTCATCTTCTATTACAATAAAAGCCTTAAAGGTGCAATAAGATTTCATTAGTTCACGTAATATAAGGTAACTGATATCCACTGCTACCCACTTTTGCGAGATAGGCTAGAAAAAACATGCTGAACTTTGAGAAGAACTGTCAAAGGAAGGTATTTTTCCACCAACCAACACATTTTAGTCATCAGAAAACAGGTTTATAAACTGGAGGAGCCAAGAAACACCAAGAGTTGATTGGATTTCAATGCTTTCAATTGCACTTCCAAGCCACACTGTGTTGGGGAGCGATCATCCATGCTGTTTTGTCCTGGCATCCCACCCTGTGTCTGGAAATTCCTACCTGTGAGATATAGTATAAGGAAATAGACATGATTTCAAGATTTTTGGAGCTAATTCAGAAAGTAACAGGTCAGTTCCTTAGAGGACCACCGTGATGTAGGATAGTTATGGCCGATTCTTCTGAGCTGCAGTCATTGGCTTAACTGAGGCATTGTTACCACTGCTAAACAAGGGAAGTCTGCCGGGAGATGGTACTATTTATGCCACAAGTGCTTCCACGTAGATAATACATTAGCTAATTTTCAGAAATGGCGACTTACGCAAATGAAAGTGTTATCACTCATACGAGCCTATTGCTAGCAAGTGCTGAGGTTGTACAATAGGAATAAAAGATGCTCCCATATGTAAGTATTTCTGTGCTATTGTAACATACTTGGCAATGATTTTGAGTGTTTATAAAACATTCAAGAGTTGTTCCATGTCTACTTACATTAATGAGAACACCTGTTAGCGTTAGTGCCATACAGACTTATTTGCATCAGATTCAGGTTTTCACATACTGTACATCACTTTTTGAAACAATTAGATGCTTATAGAGAAATACAGCTCAGGGAAAAACAGCAGCTTGACTGCCTTCCGGCTCACGGCAATTCAACTCCAGGTTTCAGTGAGAACCAGAAATCTGCTGAATTATAATACTGCCACTTAGAAATGAATCTAGGTGCACTTTTTTATTTTCTACATTGAGAGAACAGAAGATACAGATAAAAATCTGTGCCTTCATCCTCAAGTAAAATGGCATGCAATGATGGTAGTTTCAAGACAAAGGTGGCAGCAAGTTAGGAACTATGAAAAGAAAAATTTTTTGTGGGCGTAGGGTCCTCCTACCAAAAAACTGGTGTCTGCCAGTCTTCCAAAGCTTGGATGAGGGAAGGGGCATGGACAGGTGTGGGTGTCTCTCATGTCATCTCTAGCCATTTCCTAGGGAGCCCTTTATGATGACAGAAGTCAAGGAAGAAGATGCCGGGGCTCCCAGGCTTTGAATGATCATGGCCCATACATACCAACAAAGAAATTATGAGCCATTCTTGACAGAAGTCAGGGAGTTTGTTTTGTTATTTCCCAGAGTAAATAATCACAACTTCTGTAAGTCCCATCCCATGGCACGTCTGTCTACCACTCCACACGGGATGTTAAAGATTCTGTGAATTTAAATATTTTCAGTTATTGAAGAGAGCACTTGTACAGTTCCTCGAATCACAGCCTCTATTATCATCATTATATTTGAGAGGTGCAATATTTACATCAAAATGACTCAGTTGGTGATACATTCTAAAGATAAATGTGTATTTATGATCTACAGAAGTGTGATTTATAACTCTTTTCTCAGACACAAACAAAATACTTCTATGCTATCTCGTAAACACAGATTAGCCAAGGCACACTTGAATGATTCCCCATGACGAATGGCACTTTGTCCTCGGGAATGAGGAAAGGCAGACTATGGATTACAAGGAATATCAGTCTACGTCCTCCCTTGCAGTCTGGCTGTGTGCTTTGGGAAGATGAAGCAATAATGAGGATCTGGGGGTCAACTGATGACATTGTCTTCTGGAGGCTGAGCTACATAATTCAAGAAGGAAAGGGAAAACTTTGCTCTTGGTTTCTGATCATTTTGACATTGTGCTGAATCAAGAGTCTAATGATGTCAGTCTTTGAATTCTTTATTTACTAGCATAATCATTCATTAAGGTTGATAGACTAACTATCCGTTTAATTAGAAGCTCAAGAATAAAGGGGTTTTCTTTTTTCCGTTAAATACATTGAAGAAATATCAATTGATATTGAAAATGCAGAAAATAAGTAATCTGACCTATGGTAGAATACCTGTTTATTTAAAGTAATTATTGTTAAATCAATCATGAAGTCATATATGGTGGAACAACAGCAATAATTCCAGAACTTGGGAGACAAGAGAATTTTACAAATTCCCTGAGTTACCAGGGGACACAGAATGAGAAAATTTCTCAAAGCTAACATGTTTCTAAAATAATAGTTTGTTGATATATAATATATACAACATATATGTGAACATACATCGTTGATGCAGTGGTATATATACACAGAGATACACAGAGAATTGAGCAATACTTAGAAAAATCACCTGTGACTATATTAAACAGTAGAATGTATCAACTGGGCAACAGGCCACTTGATAAATGGTGTATCTAGGATGACCTATCACTCCATGCTATGATAAAAAACATACACCCAAACCTAAACACACCTTATTACAGGATACAAAATGGTGCCTGTGTTGGAAATAGAAGCTTGTACAAATGACAATGTTAAGAAAAGAAATCATGGTTGTTCCATTAATAGGGTGACCAAATAATTTACTACCTAAACTGCTATTTTGATGCCAACTACTAGTACTTTAGTAATCCCTATGACCAACTTACCTAAATAAATAGGCATAAACCAGGTCTAATTTTGCACATATTTGGACACTTGTGTTGCTTGTCTCCCCTCAAAACATGAGGAGTCACCTAGCAATCACTGATCTTGAGATGCCTACTAACCCAAAGCTCTGCCCTGGTTTTAACTCTAGGAACTGAGGCAACCCCAAACAAGTTAGCAGTGGCCTTTGTTCTCAAGAAGAGTATTCAGTAGGACATAAAAAACCAGCATGGGAATCAACTAACTCACGGTGACGATCGAAGCATAAGGATTCTTAGGGAAAATGCCAGCCTCTCTGGTAGTAAAGTGGACCGCTCAGAAGAAAATGTTGGAGGAGAATCTTGGAATTTCAGAGAGGTTAAATAGAAGAAAAAAAGAGGATGGTGACAGGTGCATCTTATCCAAGACTGCAAAATCAGGAAGGTACAGCTCTGCAGGACACAGAGAGGCTGCTACCCACTCGCTACTCAAGTGGCCTCTAGACGTTCACTCATCCTTCAAGTGGAGTTTCCTTAGCATCCCCTGGTGATCCCCTTATGTAAGGGAACTTAACTCAGAACTTAACTCAGTACTGTAGAAGAGCAGGCACTACTAATCCATCTCTCTAGTCCCTAAACACGTGCTCTTAAATGATAGAATTAACTAAACTCTATTTAGTTTTGTTTGTTTGTTTTTAAACTTGCACGTGATGCTGTGTGTCTGTGAGGTATGTACCTGCATGTGTGTACATGTGTGTGGACTGGTGTGTAGAACATTAAGGTTGACAATGACTTGCACATTTATTTTTGAAAGAAATCTCTCATTATACCTCAGGCTCACGTCCAACTCGGCAGAGCCGCTAGTCAATGAACTGTAGGCTACTGGCTGTCTCCATTCCACACCAAGACTGGGGCTCCAGGCATCCTCCTCCCCCTGCCTGGCTTCTGGCATATTTGAGGGGTGGCGAAGTCAGGTCCTCCAGCTTACACAGCAGGAACTTAACCCAGTGAGCTCTCTCCATAAACTCTCAAACTCTTTTTTTCTGAAATTTCTTTTTAAGTCATTTATAGATAGAAGGGTTTTTTTTTTTATTGCATTTTCATACGTATTTAGTTTTGGTTGACACCACTCATCTTCTGCTGCTCCAGATTGTCCTACCCTTCTCTCCCTAGCATATCCTCTGCTACTTTCATATGATATGTATTCTTTTGCCTTCCCCACCCTTCTCCTGAAAGTCTTCCTTTTATTTCTTCTTATCACGGATATATCTCTAGCTTTTTTAAAATCATTATATACACTAGTTCTCTCAGTAGCATTTCCCAGTTTTAGCCATTCTCCTGCGAAATTCACAATTTTTGTTTTCTATTCTTGTTTATGGATGGGCAAAATTCCATTGTGTACACGTAACATATTTTCATCATCCATTAATCAGTTAATGGACATCCAGGCTGACTCCATTTCCTGGTTACCATAAGACCAGAAAAAAAAAAAAAAACTTGGATATACACGTGTCTCTCTCTTGGGAACTAGTATTGCTAAATATTAGATTTCCAAAGTGACAAATCTATATTTCAGTCCTATTAGTGCACATTTCTTCCATGTTAGGTACTTTGCCATAACTTCTGGACTAACTTCCTTGACGGTGATTGGACTGGTATAATCAACTCTCTGTCTCCACTCCTTGCTATAATCTTAATTTCATACTTTATAATTTGTCTCTATTTTTTCCATTTTTATTTTCCTTATTAATCATGATCAAGTTATTTAGAATCTGTGCTTTTACATCTCTACCTATAGTTTGAAAAAATATAAGTTACTACCTACCTCACACAACATCATAAGGGCTACAAGAAATATAATCTAGGACAAATAGCACAATAGCATCTGACACACCATAAGCACAAACAATGTGGTTAATACTTGGCTGATTGATTCATTAATTGTCACTTGGATTTTACAAACTTCCCTCATAATTCTGGAAACTCCTTAGGCATCATCTCTTTGGGAAACAGTGAACGTCTCTAGAGGCTATATAGAAGCTATCTCTCTGACAGTCTGTACCTACTCCATCACACTGGAACTCCAAAGTTTTATACTTATCCATCTTTTACACAGCACTAAGAGAGTTCAGATTCTGAAGGTGAGATGTGTCCTTGTGATTGATTGAGTGCCTGGCGTGCTACAGGCTGTCAGTAGAATGAACGAAAGCTCAGCTGCCCTAGGCTGATTCAGAAGAGTTGTGGTACGAGCTAACAGAAGGCCTTGCGATTTAGGTGGCATATGACTTGATAGACCAGAAGGAAGCAGTGACTGGCCACGGAGAAGATAGAGAATGGGCCTCATGACAAGGCTAGCGGTGCGGACATCTTTTCACAACCACTTCTCTGACTGTCAACCCAGCATGCTGTTTTGAGTGGGCCGTGCCAATGTATCTCTCTCTGAAAAAATGATATACTACTTTTACTTGACATACAGTGACTCTTTCATGGAGGCCTGAACTTGCTAACACTCTTTCCATTGCTTGGCTTTTTACTCTCCTTTCCACAAAGTTGAGGCAGCTTGTTTCTCTGCCTCTGACTTTTAAGATGCTTGAAGTTTAATTAAGACTGTTCGTTTATCCTAAGAAGACCTTACACAATCTCCAACTCTTCGAATTGAACATTCACTTGGCCATCAGCACTGAGTTCTACCAAGCTCAGCTTATCACTATATTCTGTTCTGGTTTCATGGTTTGTTCCCACTCATTGTGGTAGCTTATATAATGGACTCAGCTGTTAAAGATGTTTTTGCTAGTCACACTGTTAAGAACTGGGCTGGACATTCTGCTGTGTGTCTTCAATTCTCACTGACTTTTTCCCCTCTACCAGTACTTTAAATTCACTGCCCAGCAGGCTCACATGTCCACATCGTAACACAAGCAATTGGGTAGGTAGTTCAGTTGACCAAGTGCCTGTCTAACATTCAGGAAGTCCATAGACTTTGAGTCTTATAATCTGAGTGTGGTGTGCATCTGTAATCCCATAATACTTGGGAAGGAGCCATTTTAGAAATTCAAGATAATATTCGGCTGCAATAGGGATGTCAAGGCCATCCTCAGAATTTAAAAAAAAAATAGAATAATCAATGCATACCTCTGACGTAGCTTGATTATTAGATTATCTGGAAATAGCCATGATAGTATAGTTAATGACTGCCCAAATGGATCTTAAGTCCTTATTGGGTTGGCAATATAGCTCAGTAGATGAAGATGCTTGCCAAGACTGACACCCTGAGTTTGATTCCTGGAATCAACCTAGTGGAACAACAAAAGCAATTCCTGCAGGCTGTCCACTGGCCTCTATGTGCGTGCCCACACAATACACAAATAAATAAACCCCCATAAAAAGAAAAAGTCTCTGCTATTTCTGGTGATAATGAATGCCTTCAAACAACCCATGTTCTTGGCCTAACTTTTAGAGTTTGCATTCTGTCCAGCATACATGCCACTCTCCAGTGGGACCAGCACAAACTTTCCCAATATGCCTTACTAAACTACAGCATCCCGCCAGCTAGATCAGGTCGGTTTCACTGTTATTAGCCAGGTAATTCCTAATGCCAAGCAATAATCTAACTTGATGAAATGATATCTAAAGCTAACAATGCAGAACTGTCCCCCTAATTCCCGAGACCCCCTTTAAACTAATGTGCCAGGGACCGTTCTCCGGAGTCCTAGGGATTAAGACTTTAAAAGGAACATTTTTCTCATGAGAACATTTCTCTGTTACGAGAACCATCACTGAGTTTGTAATCTGCTACCCTTGATGAATGGCTTATAGCATTGGGTCTACAGTTTACTGAGTTTCCTCCACAATTTTCTTTAGAAGTTCGAGATTTAATTAGATTAGGTTTATATGCAGCTTGTGAAATTTGCCTAAAAGCAGATGGAGGAGGCTCTAAGAGAAAAATTTATTCCAAAGTTAAAGGAGCCACTGGCCTGGAGGCATAATCTGGCTTTCAGACGGCTTTGGCCATGATCCATGGTAAGAAATATATTTATGTTGCCAACCCTTATCTGAGTTTCTCTTTATCTTTTTCACACCCTTTCCCTCTCTCTAACACACACACACACACACACACACACGTCATCTATCTAGTCCTTAGCTCTTCATTTTTCCATCTATCTCTATTTTATGTAGTATTGAATATTTATACTATGTGTATATTTGTGCATTTATATATTTACCTTATATAATTTTAAAGCTATTAAAAGAATATCCCCCTTGCTAAAAGAAACATGGTCTGGTATTTCTATTGTATTCTATTCTTTCTTGATTTTATTTCATTAAAACAACACTGGCCTTAACTTTTCAGACTGGCTACAGGAACCATTGAATTGTCCTGAATGCAATCTCATGCAGGCTTCCTATATAGATGTAGTTTTAAAACTATACTCCTTTACAAAATTTCTGTCTCTCTCTGTCTCTCCCCTTCCTCTCTCTCTCTCTCCCTCCCTCCCTCCCTCTCTCCCTCCCTCTTTCTTCCTCCTTCCCACTCTCCCCCATCCTTCCCATCCTCCCTCCCTCTCTCTCTGTTTAAAAGATGCTTTCAAAAGTTCCCATATGTAAGATAAGATTTGGATATTTGAACCCACAGTGTCTCCTATAGTCCTTTTGACTTTTAGGGTCAGGCAATCAACAACCTTGTAAGTGGGGGACTCATTGCTGATAAGCAATTTCCTGCATCTCTTGGAAGTAAAGTTAAGATGTGCTTCTTTGGAATTTGGCTAAGGCCCTGGATTTTCTAAATATACTTTAAAGAAAGAGTGACAAAGATTTGGGATAATGTGCTGTTTGGAATGCATTTGAGATAGTGCACCACAACGGAAGAGGGGAAAACCAAAGAAGCTGAAAACCTGGCAAACTATCAGAGGCACGGATGGCAACTATTGTTTTTTTAAGGCTCTTGAATTAAAACAATGAGCGTACTGCATGTTGCTTCCTACAGTTCCTCCATACAAGGTCTGGGAGTAGTTATTAGCATGTGCCCGCACGATGGAAGGGAGAAAGCTAAACATTTTAAGTGTTATGGACTCTCCTTCTCAAGTTCTCATTAATGCAAATACAGTACATATGGTTTAAGTCCCCAGGGCCTTGTAGTACAGAAATCACAGATGTGGAATAAACACTATTTGAGAACATGGCTTCATAGACTGCTGGCCATCAGCAGATGCCCTGGTGCTTGATGTTGCCAGGGAGATACCTGATAGGAAGTTCTGACTCCCAAATGCTAATATTTGAGAGTAAACTCCAAACACTTTGCCAAACTTGGTGAACTTTGGCAAAAAATTTTAGGTACATCATCAAGTCTCTCTGTCTCTGTCTTCTGTCTCTGTCTCTGTCTCTGTCTCTGTCTCTCTCTCTCTCTCTCTGTGTTAATTATGTGTATGTGCGTTAATTCAGAGAGATCTGACTGACTCTGTTTCTCTGGAACTGGAATTAATGATGTGTACCTTATCTGGGAAGTGGTGGCACATGTCTTTAATTCCTGCACTGGGGAGGCAGGGGCAGGTAGATCTTTGTGAGTTAGAGACCTGCCTGGTCTATAAGAGCTAGTTCCAGGACAGGCTCCAAAAGCTACAGAGAAACCCTGTCTCCAAAAACAAAACAAAACAAACAAACAAACAAAAAAAGATGTGTACCTCTGTGCCTGGCCCACATCAAAGCTTTCAAACAACACTCCCACTATGATTACCAAGTGTGGTGAAAGTTTCCTATGTGCGTCAATTTCATGAGAGAGCTGCAACTTGTGTTTAGCAGTCTTATTACAATGCAATTCAGGTGATAAAATTATGGAGTGAGAGAAAATGGAGCTGTTGTACCAAAGGCATATGGGAAAAATTGCCCAGATCATCTGATTCTTCTAAGTTATTCCCCACAAGACTGTAATTCACAAGACTATAATTCAGGGGTCATGGTGCTCTGATATTGCTGCCTTCATTTCCCCAACCTTCCAATTACTTTTATTTATATATGTCACACTTACATAACATTCTCTGTTTCAAAAAAGAAGTAAATAAATAAATTGAGTCTTCTTGTATATAGCTGGTTGTTTGCTAAATTCCAAACTGTCAGTATAGTTGAGAAGCTTTGAATACTCTCCTTACATATTGATGAACTGCAGTTTCCCACACATCCCATAAGTGAGATTTCAGTATCCATATGCTGACCTGAACTTAAAACTTATATTGGCAGTATTGCCAATTTCTATGTACTGTGATTCTGGTAGCTCTAAGAAGACTCTCTGGTGACAAACTAATTCCCTAAACCTTCTGTCTAAGGTCTGGCATTTTAATTATCATATTTTCCTTTTAGATAAAGCCTTTGAAACAGTTAAATGTCTAGACAATAACTTTTTATAATTATTTATTCAGACATTAGTGCACATTGGCTTTATGAAGAAACTATATTAAAGCAAAAATTTCCTAATTACATATATACATCTACACTAAAATATATGAAAAAATTATAAAATAGAAACTAATCCCATAGGTAATCACTTAACTCAATAATTATCTTATTTCTAGATATATTGATTTATATTAATAAATTTGTATATTCTTTATTTATACATATTATAGTCTGTATGTGTGTCTGTATATTATATATTTGCATAAGTTTATATTTGCTTCTTTCATATGTGGGTCAAATTTAAACATACCTTCTTGTATTTTGACCCTTATGTCATAAAGGTTCTTCTCTGGTACAATCCTGAAGCATTAATCCCATGGCCACCCACCAGCCTGTGAGAATCATCAACCCCCAGGCCCTACACCATCCTCTGAACATCATCAGCTCAATGACTCTACACCATCCCGGAAGCATCATCAGTTTCATGTCTACACCATCCTGTGAACATCATCAAATCCATGGCTTAACACTATCCAGTGAGCATCATCAGCTCCGTGGGCACCATGACCCTACCCTGTCCTGTGAGTATCATCAGCTTCATGGCTTAACACCATCCCGTGAACAACATCATAAGCTCCGTGGCTTAACAGCATCCTGTGAGCATCATCAGCTCCATGGCTCTACACCATCCTTCTACAGGGACCTACCATAGCACATTTGCTCTTCAATTTCTTTCATCAATTATTTGCTCCTAACTTTTTGTCATAATGAATGAGGGACACCAAACTAACATGTCCTTTAAATATTTTTTTTGCATATTTGTTTGTTTTACAAACAATTCTTAGAAAGAGAACTGCTGTGTCCAAAGTTCAAATTTAGAAAGGCTAATGAAATACAATATTAATTAATTAGTTCTGTAGAAGTTACCCAAAGCTGTCTTAGCTCACCAAAATTTAAAAGTGAGATGCTTTTACTTCATATTTTCCCAAAGATAATGTTAAATAACTAATGAATTCTACAGGAAAACAGTTATGTTAGCTTTGTGTTTCTTTTATAGTCATTTAAATATTTTGCCTTTTTCGATATTACTGCTGACATTCTTTAAATTTTATAATTTTTGTTAGATTAATTTTTATTACTTTGAAGAGATTTATAAGCCTGCTAAACTTTTAGAAAAATTACTACATATAATATCCCAATTTTAAATGATACTTTTTAAATCTATAGATTAGCATGTTATTTTTATTTTATATTATGACAATTAACTGTTGAGTTTTTTTCTTTTTCATATTTATATTTCATATATTAGGAATTTCTTTTATTTTCAAGTATTAGGTTGTAACTCATTTCCCCCCAAATTTTGAAATGCTGTAAACGATATTATTTTTAGATGTGTGTGTGTGTGTGTGTGTGTGTGTGTGTGTGTGTGTGCACAGGGACACTAATGCTTTAAATTTGCTTCTATATATTCAGCCTGCTCAGTGGCACCCTGTCCTGATTAATCTTTTTTCTTCCCACTGATTTGTGACTTCTCTATTGTGGTCTACACGAATCATTTTTTAAGTTTGATTTACCTGCTTTGTGTGCACACGTGTGTGCACATGTGTAGCTGCATGTGCCGTGCAGGTGTAAAGAAGTCAAAGGACAATTTGGTGTTCAAATTTACCTTGCCATGCATGGCAGCAAGCACCTTTGCCCTCGGAACCCTCTTGCCAAGCTGGATGTGGTTTGCAGTGAGAGACCTTTAGTTTGTTTTATGACCTCTCTTTTGATTTACTGATTTAATTTTGATTTGTTTAATTCCAAATTTATTCTCTCCTCCCTTCCTCCCTCCCTCCCTCCCTCCCAACCACCCACCCACCATCACTCCCTCCCCCATCTCTCTCTCTCTCTCTCTCTCTCTCTCTCTCTCTCTCTCTCTCTTTCTTTCTTTCTTTCTTTCTTTCTCTTTTTGAGACAGGGTCTCACTATATAGCTTTGGTTGCCCCCAAACACCCAAACTTTCATAACTCCTGCTTCCTCAGTCTCCCAAATGATGGGATTACAGAGGAACAAATCACAGCCTACCAACTTTTCTTCATTTTTCTTCTTTTTCTCTTAGGGAGTGTCTCACTTGCTATTCATTTATAATATTATTATTTTTCTTGATTATATATCATGCCAACAAATTTTGAATATTTCGTCTTATCTTCATGCAGAAAACCCACTGGAGTTCATAAAATTCTATAGTAATTTGAGAAGAATCAAAATTTTGCAAATAGCAGTACTTCCTCTTCAGAAACCAAGCATGTATACTAAGTTTTAAAGGTTCATTTGTATTGTGCATTCTTTCACTCTAAGATACATACTGGTTTCAAATTTTTTCCAGTACCTCCATGTTCAGATGCAGAGGACTAACTATGTCCCTGTGAATAAACAATTAGGACCCCAAAGAACTCAGAACAAGTAAATGGAGAGTTTTCTTTTCTTCTTCTTTTTTTTAATGCACCATCAAGTGTAGGGTCAACCATAACTCCCAGGTGACCCTAAGAGGTCCATGATTTGTAATCCCTTGTTGCTGTCACGGGGACCATGGTAAGTGTTTCTCAGAGGCTCATTCTCTACACATATTGTTATCTATCAAGCGATGCTAGAAGCGTTTAGTTCCAAACTGTACAGGTTTTCTGATGGTAGCATTTTCACTTCAAAAGTGTCCTATGTGTATTGGTCTGAGCTGTGTCTTGTAAAGACCAGGGACACAAAACTGCATCCCACAAAAAAAAAAAAAAAAAAAAAAAAAAAAAGCTGCAGACAGCTTTATTTAGGCTCAGCTTGCTACCTTTATCCAAAATTCAATTCTGCTCATGGGGTTTCTAGAAATTCTTCTTAATTTTCAGTCATCATGTAACATAGTATCTCTTGGATATATAATATAACCCATTTTCCAAGTTTTGGAATATCTTTAGTTTCTCTTTTGTCTTGATAATGCCTATACAAAGATACACTGTAATTTCTAATATATCAGATAGACAGTGCAATGAAAATATAAACACAGAGGCTCTGCAGTCACATCTGAGTCTGCCATTCACAAGCATGAGTCTTGGACCAGACACCGGCCTATCTCACATGGTGCTTTAATGTCATCAGCCACTAGGAAGCCAGGACAGCATGAGTCAGTGCTGACTGTAATATAACTGCAAGATGAAGGAGGTTTTGCCTCCATTTCTTGCAATCTTCCCAACTCTTTAATGAGTGTAGCACACAATAAGATTCATGATTTGGAAGGAATGCAAACCCAGGGAAGTCAGCTCATTATTTGGTCTTAATTTTTATCTCGGAGTATTCTAGATTTAAACATTAGGGATGTATACTACTTAGTTAATTTTCTTATTGCTCTGAAAAAACATTTTACAATTACTTGAAATTCTGTGATTAAAGTCAAGCAAGATGTTTTTAGTATCTTCCTCTTGAACTACCCTATTTAAAACATTTCTAACTACAATTTTTATAGCCTTATCATTTTAGATCAGGCCAAGAGTGATTCACCTCCTAAATGAGGATTTGCTAACTGATTTCCACACTTCCTTTCTTAACCTGCTATATATAATTTCATTACACAGTTGAAAGAAACGACAAAATATATTAATAAGATCATGGGCATTCCCAATATTGGGTATCTTTATGAAGTAAATGAAATCAATAAATGTAAGGGATACATTCCCAAGAATCTTGTATATTATTCATAGCAAAGTTACAGACTCAAACTAAGCCACCAATGCATTAATGAACAAAGAAAATGTGATATATATGTATATGTATATATATATACATATGTATGTTTGTAGTTGTGTGTGTGTGCATGTGTGGTGTATGCATATCATGGAATGCTATTCTACAATAACATGCAGATTCTGTTTTTTTATGTCAACATGAATGGTCCTGGAGGATATTAAATGAAAGAACCCAGGTTCTGAAAGATAAATATTGTATAATTTAATTCATATATGTAATATAATATCAATTTCATGGTCATAAAAAAACAGAAATGGTGGTAACCAGTGCCCGTGGAGCACTAGGAGAGGACACAGAGAGATATTACTCCAAGCATACATCGAACCCAATTCCTAGATGGGGAAATAATTACAACAGCTAATTGTGTATCCTACTGATACATTGATGATAATATATTGTATTCATGAAAACTGCACAGAGTACATGCGTGTGTTATTACAAATCAGTATAGGAGCACATACCTCCACTAAGAATAAACTTTTGTGAGTCTGTGTGAGAGAGAGAAAGAAAACATGGGTACAGTACACATGTATGTGCGCATTCATGGAGGCCATGGAGGCCACAGGACAACCTTTAGTATTGCTCCTGAGACATCCTTTACATTTTGAAAACAGGCGCTTCATAAACCTGGTACTTGCCGAGTGGGCTAAGCTGGCTATCCAAGTAAGCTCCAGGCCTCTGCCTACCACTGCCTCCCCAGCAGTTAGAAGACAAGCTGAGATTGGAACTTAGGTCCTCACACTTCCAATGCATCCACATTACCATGGGAGCTATCTCCTGACCCTAGAAACAGACTCGATCGACGATGAAAACGTTTCTGTGAGTTGAGTGCTGCCGGCTGCCGACTTTTCTCCCCTTCTACTCCCTCCATGCTGCTCCACGTTAGTCCACTAGCTGCTTATGGAGTCTTTTAGATTTACACCCCCTCCATCAGAAAATGCATTGAAGATAAACTGCCACCCTCAGCGATGATTCGGCTTCAGCACTGCTGCCTCAAGCCTCCCCTGACACTTCTCAGGATGTACCCTTTTGTTCTCCCAGACACTTTGGCTCTCTCCAGACCTGATTTTCCTCAGGACATTTCAATGCAATAATACACACTTTTTGCTTAGTTTACCATGACTATTGTCTGCCAATATACAAACCCCATTATTTCAGAACTTTTTTCTTAGGGTTTATTAATATATCTCTAGCTCTCAGATTAGGAATATCTCAACAAATATCCAGATAATGAAATTACCCTCGCCTTCAACAGTTATCACAAATGCCAGGCATTCCTTTCCTTTTATGCAGAGGGAAAAGATGCATACAGTGTATACTATTAATAAATCTATAAAATAATAGTAGAGAAACGTGGACAATAGGCAATCAGCATGATGACTGTAATAGAAACAGTCCCCATAGTTATGATGGGAAGGTCCTTGTCATTGTAGCTTTGGTTGGAAGCTATTGATTGACTTTGCTTTACCACACAGCTGGTCAGCGATGACCTTAAAGCCTGCGTCCACAGAGACGTTTTATTTTAAGTGCAATAAATACAGAATTAAAGACTGCTGTCATTCCTAAAGTAACTGCATGGCATGGCAATCTTCCAAATAAGTAGTTTTTAAAGTTTCCTAAATAATGTATCCTTTTCTATCAAATCATCATTTTCATCGCCATAGTGATTGAAACTATCATGATTGCTGCCAGGAGCAAAACCTTACAGCAGATAACCTGCAACTTCTTAGGTTTTGCTCAAATATTATATTTACAACACCTTCTCTGATCATCCTTCTTAAATTTCTGGTCTTTTTATGCTTTAGTTTTCTAGTTACTATGACAACTTCTAATATACCACGTTTTACTCTATTCCATGGTTTAGCCTGTACTGGACTCTTTAACTAGAATATAAATTCCACAAGGGTAAAATGTTTTGTGTGTTTAACTATTAGGTCCTACCGTATGTTCTAAGACTTAGCACAAACACATATCATTGTTTGACACAAAGAAGTAGTGGCTTACTCAAGACTTGACAAACAGTTCGTCTTATATTTCCATCTCATATTCCATACTTTTTCTCCTCTGGGCTGGAATAATAATGTTATATAAGAAAACACTGGCTGATATTGGGCATATTATATATATAGGCACATCAGACTGTTGTTAGTCAATGGATGCATTAAGCATTTTTTTTTAAATAGCTCCATTTATGTTCAGGTTTCTTGATCATCAGCAGAAGAAATACCACCCAAATTAATTGATATAAGTTTTGTATTTTATTATTAATATAAAATTTAATATATGATAAACACATAATATGTAACATATATTATATGCATAATAAATATAAATTAATGAAAATTAAAATAAACTCTAACTGAAATA
Source organism: Alexandromys fortis (assembly GCF_014885135.2). NCBI lineage: Eukaryota > Metazoa > Chordata > Mammalia > Rodentia > Cricetidae > Alexandromys > Alexandromys fortis. The sequence continues at coordinate 9,317,340 of NW_026067917.1, forward strand.
TTATTAAGTTTTGGTATTCTAAATATTACTTTTTAGAATTATAATGTTCCAGTATGAATTTTTTAGTTATATTTAAATTATCAACCTATTAATTTCATTTCTTCTGTTACATTTTAAAAACCATGAAAGTGAAATAATTTGAATTTCTTGTTCTATAGTAGGGAAAGAGAATGTGAAAAGTTCTCTCCATTATAATGGAGATACGCAGGTGAACAATCACAAGTCTTTAGAAAGCTTATTCTGGATACAGGGATAATCTTAAGCCATGAAACATTAACACAAAGCTCGATACATTCAATTAAATACTTGGTTAAGCCAGTTAAAGGACCATTGGAGATATTCCCATATTAGAATTAACACTTCTAATACGACTGTCTCCATTCCTGCTCCTGACACAAATTAATAAGACTCTATTTGGTTTAAAAAAATTCTCTCATTAGTGTCCTATCAAAAATAGCACCATGTGCCTCATTAAATTTAATGAGGTTGTTGTTGTTGTTGTTGTTGTTCCAGGGGTAGATGTGGGTGTGTGATATATGTGTCAATGTGTTAGACTTGTATCTTCAACTAACGTGCTTTAACAGGCAAGCATTTCCCAGAAGCTAGAGTCGCCTTAGAGTAAGCTATTTCTAGAATGTGGTGGCTTCCGACTGGGCTAGGTAATAAGATGATATATACCTTTTATCTTGTCTCAAAAGACAAAAGACGTTAGAAATAGATGCATTTTATGTCGAATACGCATAATTAAAAATGGCAGTATTGGGATGTTGTGCATTGTGTATTTTATATAACAAATATAAAATGTAAATGTCAAATCAAAAATTAACGGAAAGACTTATTTTTCTATTATATCCAAAATCCCTCATTGAACAGAAACTTCTAAGTGATGAAGGGACTGGACTCAGCCCAACACCTCCACAGTGAAAAACATGAAACTTTAATTTCTGAAAGGCAGAAATGTTACATCCTTGAGGTACTTCAAGTTTGTGTAAAAACTTAGTCACTTGAAAGGGCAAAAAAAAAAAAAAAAAGAGAGAATTATTAGCCTGATAGTTCAAGGGAGGAGATGCTGAGCAATCCTAAACACACCATCAATTTGAAGATATGGTCAAATAGCTCTTTTTAAAAAAAGATTCTTCGATCATATATAGCATATCCCAACAAGAGTCTCCCCTCCATTTACTCCCCCCATTTCTTCCCTCCCCTCCCCTTCCCCTCTAGATCCACTGCTCCTCCATTACCCTTCAAAAAAGAGCAGTCTTTCCAGGGACATCAAGCAAACATGCCATAACTAGGTGCAATAGGACTGGGCACAAGCCCTCATATCAAGTTTGGACAAGGCAACCCAAGAGGGGGAAAAGGGTCACAAGAGTTGGAAAAAGAGTCAGAGACAACCCCAACTCCTACTGTTAGGAGTCCCACAAACAGTCAAGCTAAACAACCACAGCATAAATGCAGAGGACCTAGCAAAGACCGATGCAGGCTACACGATTGCCCCTACAGTCTTTGCGAGACCCTGTGTGAGCCACACTTAGTTGATTCTGTGGACCATGTCAATATAGTCTTCAAACTAGAGTAGATAAATTACACTTGCAGTTTTAGAGATTTTACTAACCCCACCCAGTTTTGTCAGTCAGGAAGGAATAGAAGCAGAGTTGCACAGTTGGAAAGTTCATGGATACAGTGGTATATTAACATGAGAAGAAACAAGAGGAGGGAAAGGAAGGAAAAGGAAGGGAAGGGTAGGGAGGCACAGATGGGGTGGGAGGGGTCGGAAGGGAGTTGAGTAAGATTTCCTAAGAAGAAATGATAGCTTCTTTTAGAATGATATTTTGTGTTGATTGCTATGTATAAGTGGGTAATGTCTATGGGATATTTTGGTTCTTGTTACTCATGAAAATATTACAAAAAAAAAATCAGCACTAGTAACAGATCCGTCGAGACCTAGAAGTCAGAAAGAAAACTGGACACAAGAAAAATATTTTTTCTAAGAAATGAGAAAAGATTGTATGTGATTTTTCAATAACCTCACAGGAAAATATGGAAGCATGAGCCTTTTTAAGAAGAGTAAACAAATGAATAGAAATGATAAGTAAAAATTATTTAGCAAGAACAGTCAGTTTGCAAACATATATTGATAGTTATTAATTAATAAATGCTACAATGATAATTATCAGAATAACACACTTTAAAATAGCAAGAAATAGAGGAGTTACAATACCACAAAGGAAAATTTGTGACATAAAAGAAAACATGAGATCAAAGCTCTTGAAGACAATACAGGGGAAACTTAAGACAAACTACAGGCTGAATGCAAGGATGAATTCTATTCTATTGCCATCAAGAAGGAGGAGAGCATAATTGTAACCTTGATTCATTCAGTCAATGGAAATTTCAAAAAACACCATTCAGCTATATTTTTCCTAAGCTTTGAAAATGATAACAAAATATATAAGACCATTTATAGTCTAAAAGTAAATACTAAATAAAGTCACAGAATTATCAAACACATTTTCCCTTAAAATTTTGACATGATTACATTTTCCCATTAACAATTACAGCTTCGAGGTTGGGTTAACAAACAACAACAACAAATCAGTGTATGTCTCTCTGAGACAAAACTAAAAAGAGAATGAGGTTGAAAATGAAGGATGTAAATTTATGCTAATGAAGTGTTATAAAAATCTTGCAGTTTCCATATTGGGAAAACAAAAGAAGTTCTAAGGATGAGCAGTAACTTGTGAGCCAAATATTTCTATTTTTTCACCAAAATAATCTTTTTCCTTGCGGAAAGACAGCTAGACCCTCTTCCTTATTTAAGTGTGAGAGACAGCCAACACTTTAGCAATTCTTTAATAGCTGAATAAGCCTTGATATTTTCCCCCATCCTGGACCTGAATGGGCAGGATTCTGATGAACTAGAGGAAAGTCAACTTAAGAGGGAGGGCACACAAGCTATTTCCTCACAGATAATAGACTCAATGACCTGTTTTGAGGAGAAATCAACTCTGTGTCAAGAAATCGAGAACTGGAATTGATGTTCTGTGGCAGCTACTGCTATATGAAGAGGAGACTGCCCTTGCTAAAACATTATTTTCAGGTAAGAAACAATAATGGTGTCTACTTATAGCTCTAAATACATAAAGCAAAATTAATCAGAAATATATGGATACATCTGAAATATCTTCATATAACATTCAGACAAACAGTAGGATAACATTTCCACTCATAACAAATGAAACAAGATTTCAAACATCAGGCCACAAAGAATCTATCAGCAAATATCCTCCGAAGCTACATTTCTTAAAAACAGCACTCTACAATTGAAAGTAAATGTCAGAGGTGTCAGCACACACCCTTCACCCTAGCACTAGAGAAGGCAAGGTTGGTGGGTTTATGAATTTGAGCCCAGACAGGGCTACATGGAGAGATCATTTCTTTGTCTCCCAACCCATCACCACTACAGAAACCAGCAGCAACAACAAAAAACAGACATTAAAAAAACTATTCCCTTGAAAGTAGTAACATCTATACATACAAAAGAACAAAAAGGACACTAAAACCAGAATTAAAAATTCTTAAACCTGGATGTTGGATGGCAGAATCTACAAAAATTGGATCAAAATGCGAAATTAAAAAAAAACTGCCTGAGGTAAGTTAATTTATGAAAGACAGTAGACATGATACAATTATTTCACATTGATATTTTACATTGATTCATCACTAGTACTGTTGAAAATGTTGAAATAAAATGGAACCAGAAATATTCAAAGATCTGACAAATGAAAACTGTCCAAACATAGAGATACCCAAGTTTATTGGTTTATAAGCTCCGCAGTTGCAAGGCTGTAAAGGCGTGGAGCTCAATGGTAGAGCAATTGCCTAGCATGCAGAGACTCTAAGTGTGAGTCTCGTGTTGTAATATTTAAGTGTTTCAGGAGACTTAGCAAAGAGTTTGCATTCTCATCCATATCCTTGCACAATCACCAGATTTTATGGATAAAAGAAAAAAGACCTATGGATCTCCATGAAAGAAATATGGTTTATTATTAGAGCACAAAAGAGGCTGATGTAAGTGTTCTGCACATATTTGTGTTCCAAAACAGTGGGCCCAAGTGGAAATGAACACATGACCCAAATAATGTATACCCAAGCAAAGAGTTTAAAAACACTGGCGAGGGAGGAAGTTGTATAAAATGAGGGATAATCTTTGGATTGAAATTCTCTGAGAACTACAGGCACAAAAGGAAACAAAGTACAAGGAACATGATGATATAAAATGTGTCTAATAAATAGATTGCTATCTTGTAATTCATACAGGCAGTCTGCTTGCAGGGATGAAGAACTGTAAGCATATTTGTGAGGATAACTCATTTTCTTAAGGGAGACAATAAAATACAGCTACATGACAAGCAAATATTCGATAAGGCTATTGTGCAAAGCCATAGAGACAGGAAGGAACCAGCTCATGGTTGTTCTGTGTTTTGCGATAGGGAGAGGTAATTTACAAGGTCAAAAGTGTTTGGTAAAGGCCAGGCTCCTTTTGCACATGAAGTTGACACCAGTATCACTGCAAAGCTGTTTGGGTGGTACATTATTTGTCTAGGGTTGTTTATTTATTTATTTATTTGTGTGGGTGTATGCATATGTGTGTATGTGGGGAGCTATATAAATGTTGTGTCTGTGTGAGAGAGAGACACATATGTGTACATGGAAACATGAGGAGGACATGGGATGTCCTGTCTTTTCAGTCTCTCCTTTAATTTCTTGAGACCAGTTCTCTGAGTGAAACTGGAGCAAGGCTGGTGGCCATCAAGAGGTTGCTCTTCTCCTGTCTCTACCTACTATTGCATTAATATTGGATTCCATGCCCAATCTTTTCAAAATAGTTTTTTTTTTTGTTTTAAATTATGGGTGTATGTTTGTCTGATGTAGATTTGATGCATCAGATCCTCTGGAACTGGAGTTACGAATGGCTGTGAGCCAGTGCATGCCACAGGACAGGGAATTGTGTCTGCTGATGAATGAGTAACAGTTAATATCATATGTAAGCTAAATGAGGACTATTTAGGTGAAATATTAAGCAGAATTAAATTTAATGGAAGCCACATATGCATCACCTAATATTTGTTGTAAAATTAGGAGAGAGTCTTGTCTTAGGTGATGATATATTCCTAATGACGAGAAAGACTTTTCCGTTAGTTGAAGTGAAAAAGCAAACTTTGCAGTCAATACCAAGATGACATCTCTTTCTGCCAGTATATACCCATATCCATCATCTACCTTAAGGTAGGCATAATGTTTTCCATTTTCTATGAAATTTTTGCTCTTATACTTGTCACCTACCAGGACTTCCCTCACTCTTTCGGGGCCACTGTCATCCTCATCACCCACTTTCCTGCTCCCATGCCTTTTGTCTCCTATGCCCCCTTCACTGCTAGTGTGTGATCACTTAGGCTTCTTCTTGTCCTGAGTGTTCAGAACTATCAGTGTCTCCAAACCTCTACTGACTCCCGCCACGTTCGCCACCATGTTTGCTCTGGGCCCCTTCCTTTCAAGACCTTAACTATTTAATACATTCAATATGATGGCTTCAGCATGTTTCTCAACATCTCTAAAATATCTTCATTGAAAAGATTAAGATGTCATGGGTTTTGATGTAATCTGTGGATATTTCAGTGTAATATCATGTAAATAAATCCCATAATGCAGCTGTCTACTTTTGTTCAACCTTCATATTCAAGTCTTACTCATATAAGCCTCACGTTACAACTTCAAAGTGATCTAATGTATAGTTGTTTTTCTTGTTTAAAATTACTAAGAGGAATTCATGTTGGCTTTATGGACTTGGGGCAGAAATTCAACAACAAATTTTATTGGTAAAATTGGTAAACTTGGTAAAATTATGTAAAAATTCATACTGGACATTTCCTGAAATTTATTTTTATTTTTCAGTCATATTACTATTATACTCATAATACATGCCATCCAGTTCTGGATAGAGCACATCTATTTTGAGTGGTTTTCTTTTTGTTTCTCATTAATTAACATTTATATACTTAAAAGTCATAACTATTGTGTTTCTCTATGATTCTTGAAACTGTGCCTGAGATAGACTGATCAATAAGTAAAGATTTGGGCAAGTGTTTGAAAATCAGAAGTAATACATGAAGTGTTATGAAAGGGAGGCATGGGGAGCAGAAGAGATGCGTGGAATCCAGTTCTCAGAACTCTACAAGAAAATGGGTTTTGTGCAGTAGGATAATGTGAAGATATGCTATGGTTAGGTCTCAAATATGTCTAAGGGATGCTAAGAACTAAATAATGAAGATTTGATGAGGAGAGACATAGTTTAAGTAACATACAAACCCACTATAATCTACTCACTTCAAACATATGATATGCACTCAGTTATCAAAATTTACTTAATTTATCCAACCAAGTGAACATTGATTTGGCAGATCAATATTCTTTTGTTCCTATGTAGCTATATTTAAATAGCTTGTATTTTATATTGCTTGTTACTTTAAAAAAACGGATTTTAAGGCTCCTTTTCTATCTTTATGAAATTAGATTTAATATTTGTAATTATGTCAACAGAATTAGATAACATTGAGAGTTAGGCTTTCTTTTACAAAAAGAAAGTACCCAGGAAGTCTGGCCTCCAGAAATCTCTCAGCCAGAAGACAGTCAAAACATAGAAGAACAGAATATTTTCACTGTGGTCCCCAAACAGCCTTCAATTAAGAGAAACAATCGGCTGATGTTTCTCATTTGATGCCAAGGAATCTCTGTGCAGTGTTTCTGGGGTTTTTCCTTCCGTAGTCCCAACATGAGGCTTTGCCCCTGTGATTCTGTAATTGTTAAGTAGCTGTTGGGGGGCATGCTGTGAACAGTGGTCCCGTTGTGTATGCATCGCAGGGGCGCGCACATGGACCAGAAAGGAATGGACACATCCACGTTCAAAATATTCTCACCCAAACCCTTCCAACTTCCAAAATAAAATTAGCTTTGACTTGTTATCCTTGGGAACCACATATTTTAAAAACATCGGAGTTTTAAAGTTCCCCTAGAGGGGTAATTCTTTTGTTTTCCCTGTCACTAAGAATCCTTTTCCTTTTGTGAACTCTGAAGAAGCTAAAATACCAGTACCTTAGCTGTTTTCTGTTTCCAGCTCCAGTTAAAGCTGAAATACAACAACAGTATAATTGCGTATCTGTTCCATCCTATGTGGCCTGCGGAATTGCTCAGTCCTTTTGTTGGGGCCTATTAAACAGATCCTGTACTTCGCATAGCATTGTAATAATATTATATGGCAGGCAAAAATATAATGATAAATGATAATTTGCCAAAAAGATGGAAAAAAAACCCTGAGGTGTTACCTATCAAAAGTTCTCCTTCTGTCTGTGATGCAGCACAGATTGCGATCGTGACAGTAAATCTGGTGCTATTGTTAATGCCATGGCACTTGGGTTTTTGGCTTGCTTTAGTCCAATCTGTGACATGCTTGTGAATATCTTTCTTCTGTTCTGTCTGTATGGCATATGGATTTCTGGGATACAACGTCAGACCTATCCACATAACAAGTGTTCAGAGCACCTTATCATTTTAAAAAGCCAATTACTCAAAAAGACAAATGTGAAATGTTTCACATTTAATGATGAGCAAATCTGCAAAACAAATGCAATTTTGCTCGTTCTAAAAAGTTTAGTTTAACTGTAAATATTGCAATGGAGTCTTGTATGACACACACCACTGATAGTGAAAAGCTCATTTCATACATATTGTATATCATCACTGTCAATTACATCTGCACAGGATTGAAAATGAGGGTGTTGTAAGTAATTAGAAATAAAGAAAAGAGAATATTCTAAACTACAAGGCTCTGAAATCACTGTAAAAATGTCACTGCTAACATTGAACACTCTAAAAAAATATTTTGAAAGTCTCACCCAAAAAACTGAAAACTGCATATGTCTGCAGAGGTAAAGGTCACTCATGAAAACACTCAACAACAAAAAATACCAATTCATTTTTTAGAAATATTTGTCAATATGTAAAGAATGTTTTGTACATAAGTTCTCAGTTACTCTTGAATCAGTGGCTGTATGTAATATTCCCACATGGAATGATGTCCTCTCAGATACTTTAAAACAAAGGTTTGGTGAAAGATTTTAGGGGGACATCTTGACTGCTTAGATTTTATGCATAGGAAGTAAAACAATCAAAATACAATAAAAATGGCTTTAAGACTCATTTATTTTTAAATTCAAAGTTTTATATTTACTTATGATGGAGACAACATCTGATTCAAAACTAAGCATCTTGTCTCTAGCTATCTTTCCCTACCTAGGCAAAACAAAGAGGAGACTAAATATAAAAATAGGAAACAATCCCATTGTGATATCCCATGTAGTTTATGTAAATACAGTTTACATTTAAAGAACTCAGGTTCTTTGTGTGTATGTGTACACATTCTTTATGCTCTCTTTTAAACTGGATGCTGGTAGCAGAATATTATATGACATGAGAAATGGAATGCAACTTGGCGCTGGTAATTTTAGAAGAAACTAATCTTGACATTTGTAACATCATCTAGCCAGTGGGATGGATTTACCAGGATTGGACTGTTGGAGTATGATAAAGTTCACTCTGTTCTTGGACCTCTATTCTACATTGAAATGTTGTAAAAAAAAAAAGTATCAGAAGGTAGCCAGTTAGCTGTTCAAAGCACATACAGAAAAGCTCATTATAAAGTTTCTCTACTAGAAATTGAGGCTAAATAATATCCCACAATTTTCTGCAATGTATTTCATGTTAACTATTTATAATATAGTATGGAATTTAGAGAAGAAGACCTAAGCATCCAATCTTCACAGTTAAAAAAAAAAGTAAAAAGGATACATAGTTGATTCTAACATTACTGTCTGTACTTAGTTAAAAATAATGTATCTACTGTAGGCTCATTTCATATGAATAATGTACTATAATTTTTACAGTAGTTTTGACTGAACACTCATCATTGTTGATGTGAGGCAAGTACACTACCATTGACCTTCGTCCATATTCTTTCATTTTTTTTTTGAGTCTTTTCCTGGTAGACCTTAAACTTACTACATCGAATGGGATGCCTTTAATCTTGTGATCTTCTACCTCAGCCCCCGATTTGCTCACATTATGGATGCATGTCCATACTCCCTGAGTCATGTACATATTAATTTGAAGTGGATTGATGGGTGATAATTTGCCATGTGTCCTCAGAGTCCTTAATTACAATAAATAGGTTATAGATCTGCCTGAAAACTGTGATGGAAAACACTGGTATAAGGCTCAAGCCTAAAGAAACTCTACCAAACATTTCCGCCCTTCACTCTTCACTAACGTTCCAGAATCATTTTTGTGCAAAGCTGAGACTCCTGGAAATGTAATGGATTAAGTAACTTGCCTTAATTTGCATAGTAATATTTGATTTCTAACAGCTGGGACCTAAAAAATATAACACTGAAATCCTACTCTCAGAGACTCATTTCCGAGTTTATGTTAACGACTTGAACCAAGGAAGAGTTGCCGTGGAAAAAACTGATGCCCACAGCGCCTTGTCCAGAAGACTCGAGAGCACAGAAACACAAGGTGATGGCAAGCGCATGTCAATGGACAGACACATGCCATGGAGAAGCTGAATAGATCACTCTTGACTGGAGTCAGGTAGCACACTGATCTTAGTGACTGATCGGCTATGCATTTCTATAGTTCTTGGGATGGATAACCAAAGGTCAAAATCCCATCTTGAAGCTGGAAGAGCGATCGGAAGCTCCCGCCTCCACAGGGCTCATATGCGACAGTGGGAAAGATGCAGACATAAAGCACTTCAAGCTTTTCAGGAGGCGTGTTCTTCCAGAATTGCTAGGCAAACCCAGAGTCAGATGGTCTGGCCGGTAGTCTGCTCATCTAACTTAACCCATCTGCTGCATTAGGAACTGTCCTAACCCTGTGAAAAGGCAACATTCTCAGCTGTAAAAGTCTGGTGACACCTATTTCACAGAGATAGCAAGAAAGATAGCACATGGGAAAGTCCTGTAAAGCCCCAAGTTCTCCACAATTTCTGGGGCCTATCCCTAACTCTCCCCCACCCTCTTGTAGCTCCTGGTTCCTGTGGCAATAGCAATGTTGCTGTATCATTCTGCTTATCTTACCCAATGCAAAGGATTAAACACGGAAGGGAACAGAAGGGACTGACATCCAGAGTTTAGAGACAGACACCAGGCTGAGGAAAAGGGCTTTCCCAGCATCTCATGTGTTGCAGACTATCCAAAAGCTTTCTCAGAGCTTGTAGCCAGCTTCAGATTTAAAATAATTGTCTAATTGGGGGGGGGGAGTAATAATCGGGTAATAACGGGTGAAGTGTATCTGTGGCAGCTGCAGGCTTCCAAAGTCAGTCTCCATTGTGTTGGTACTGAGTAAAATGCTACTTGGGCAGTACCTGAGCCTGGAAAGTGTCAGGTGGCCATTTGGAAAAAGAAAAGGGAAGGAACCAGAGCAACATTTTATAAGTAGCTTGCATGGCTGTTTTTTTTTTTTTTCTTCTTCTTCTTTTTGCACCTGTTATTCCACAATTTCTTTCAGTTATATTTCAAAACACTGTGGTTGGGATCTCCTTGCCAACCTGAGATGGCATAAGCCTGGATAACAGTACAAAATGTGAGAAGGTCCTTCTGTCTTTAACGCCTGTTCGCCGGTGACTCAGCCTCCAATTAATCTGTTTCTTCAGCAGGAGTTTAATAAAAGTCAAGCGCACACATGTTCAGACTTGCTGAGTACTGAAGTTGTGCTAACATTTGCTGTCCAGCCAGGTCAAAAATCCCGTATAATTGGATACCAGAAACCACTCTGAGAAGTAGAAGGATTTTCCGTTTATTCTAAAGCAATTGATCATCTGTGATAGGGAAGTTTAAAACTAGAACAAAACTGTGAAGAGAGGGGCCCTTCTTAGTCAACATTGCAAAGGGAGAAAGTTTGTACTGTGGCCAAAATGCACATGAAGCCCAATACATTCTGTTAGCTATTTTCTATTTGTCTGTGAACCAGAAAACTCAGGATCATTCAGCGATGCTTTATTCCCTTTTCATTGTGTGAGCGATGATCAGAACTGGGCATTTGCATCCGGTCATATAGTGTTCTGTTTGGAGGAAGCTCCAAAGCAGTTGTCTGTGCCTGTAAACTGAGTGAGCTTCAGTGTGTTCTGGAGGGAATCACCAACACTGCAGATGGAAATGCAGGTTGGATGCATTTACGACTAGCTGAGATAACAACACTCAAAACTCAAAGCTTCCAAGATAAGAGCCAGCCTGCTCCGTTTAAGCAACGGTAGTGGTGGCAAAATCCTAGGAAAACCCACATTTTCTAAGAGTTTATGGAAAGGGACATTTAGCCAGTAGCTGACATATACGTTAACTTTACATAAATCATAAAATAAAATCCCCTACCCAGCACCTCTTGACTGTCTACTTTGGAGTCTAGTACTAATGCTGAAGAATCTGAAAACCAATTCCTGGTTTTACATTTGCAATGGGGAAGGATGACTCATGCCCTTGGGCTACCTCATAAAAATGTGAGACTTTTGAAGGGCATATCATTTAAGAAATCACTACTCAAGGCTAAAGGCAGACATATGAAGACAGAAGGAGTTAATAATGATTCTCCATATCTGACTTTCAGATTTCATCTGTTACCACAGTAAAGCAATTGATTACTTTCCTTTCTTTGAAAAATTTTAATCAATTAATTGAAAATGTGACTATTTGTACACATTTCAAATAAATATATAGGAACTATATATTCCAACTAAGGATGAAACATTCTAAAGTGGTCTGCAGATGAAGGAAATTTAAAATTAGTGGAAATGAAAGAAGAGGGTGATATTCTATGCTCTGCTGGGATATAAAGTATCAGAGAGATTAGCTTGCTTAAAATGATAGATTTTTATCACTTGTTATCTGGGAAGACAATAAGAAGAAATCAATTCTGAGTAAATTGTTATAGGCTATGTTCTATTTCTTCATTTTGGCTATAAAATCTCCATATTTCCGCCAGGCGGTGGTGGCACATGCCTTTAATCCCAGCACTCTGGAGGCAGAGGCAGGCGGATCTCTGTGAGTTCGAGGCCAGCCTGGTCTACAAGAGCTAGTTCCAGGACAGGAACCAAAAGCTACGGAGAAACCCTGTCTCGAAAAAAAAATCTCCATATTTTCATTATTTGTTTATCTTTTACTTTCATAGAATGTACAGATATAAGCAATTTTGTCATTCAAAAGTGATTCAAAAATAATTTTGAAAGTTATTGGCTGATGATTCATAACCAGAAAACTAGGTAATATTTATACAGTATAGAATGACAATATTTACTATATAGTTATGCATATAATAATATCATAATTCTCAGTAATAATATTGTGTCCACAAATCAGTGATTGTCATGATTCTGTATTCAAGAATATACAAAACTATTGAAACTGTGCTTGAAATTGTATGTCATGATCTCTTGACAAGACTCTGTTTCTACATCTCTCTGGATAGAAGGTTCACCTGAGAAGGCAGAAAGAGTTTGTTGGTTTTTGTCACTGTGCTGAATTAAAAAATAGCATGGAGAACAAGAACTCTATCTCTATTCAACTGTCAGTGACAATTCAGGAATTTCCTTCATCCTCTAATTTTGGGTCTTCCTTTAGCTTGTCTCAACTGCTAAATCTGATAAAAAAAAATGAGATAAATCCAAATAAACAAGCTTTACAGACTTCAAAGACCTATACATGTGACACTATTACAGTCACTACAGAGAATGCTGGTCAGTGTGCTCTGGGATGTTGAATTTCTTCTCTCCTGAACTTGTTGTGAGGTGGGGCTCAGTGAACATCTAGAAAACTAACACATAGGCAATAAATAAATGTATTCAAGAATAGTTTTCTAATCCAGGGTAGCTTGAGGTTTACGAACTCATTCTGAGACTTTATATGCTAGCATTGGTTAAAGAAAAAACAATTATGTAGATTTTTTATTTTAGAATATTTACCTATAGCTTATTCTAAAAACTCTTGACTTCTTTCAGCACACCAAGCTCTCTATTTGTTCTTTCATAGCAGCATCAAGTAGCTTGTTACTGCAATTTTTGCTTCATGCCTGCTACCTATGCAGACAGATCTATAAGCATTGATGCTGTTCCTGAATCAGCTGGAGCTCAGGTCACTCCCTTGATGTGTTAGGTAAAATGCAGTCTCGCTCAGAGGATGGCATCATTTTTAGATGGATAGCATTAGAAGTATAGAAACCAAAGATAGCACAGCTCTTTAAGGTTTTCTTTTTGCCACTCTTAATCAGAGTCAGAGCCAAGAAAATATACTCATTGCAACAGGCAATAGGCAATTGTATTTCACCTGAATTTTTATAAGATCATTAGTGAAGAATCTGTGATTTATGACCAATATGTAAGGGAATGCAAAAGTTGACTTTGTCCAATGGATAGGGATAAGAACAGATAATTTCACAATAACAATTGATAAAATATAAGTGGAGCATTGAGGTCCTAAAAGTGTTTGCTTTCTGGCTTAGATTTTGACTAAAAATGCATGCAGGTGTCAGAACATCCCACAAAGTAATTTGCACTCCAGAGCAACTTTCTGCCTTCTCTCCTTGCCAAAACCATTGGTAGCATCACATCCTGTCAGGTAAGAGGGAAGCATATTACTGTGGCTGACAAGGATCCCTGTTACCTGCTTCCTAATATAAAACACTCTGTCCTCATTAATTTCATCCATCTCAAGTATCTCTTGGATCATTAAATAAATTATGCTCTGTCCTGCCTCATGGTCTTTGAATGAGGTGCCATGTCTCTCTGCAATTTCTTAGACTCTCTTGGGTATTCCCGGCCATTTTCTTCTTCCAGATTTAAAGATCTGTTCTTAAAAGTGCCTTTTTTGACACTTTTAAGTAGATTTTGCTTAAGACAATGATAGTGCTAATTGAGCAATTTGCTTCAAACATAGAAAAGAAATGTCAATTTCAGTCAAGAACATTCTGAAGTCCAGAATTATGCTTGTTTACATGTAGTCTACAGTTCTACATTGGTGTTGAAACATTAGCTCATATATTCATAATATAATGTATTATAAAATATATAAATGTAAATACAAAATGTATTGTATAGTAAACATTATAAATCATAAGTAATATATATTATAAATTTTGTATAGTACTTGCATATATATGAGTAAGTATATATCAGTTAAATATATATAAGTATACACATATACACACATACACATGCACATATATATGTAAATATAAGTGATTAGTCTTGAAATATCATTCATTATCTTTCCTGTGATATCTACTCAATTCTTCATGATTAAGATGAAATGCTGGGCCTGGAGATATTACTCAGAAATTAAGATCACTGGCTGTGCTTCCATAGGAACCGTGTTCATTTCCCAACATCCACATGATGGTTCTCAACCACTTATAATTCCGAACCCAGGGAACCTTGAGCCCTCTTCTGTCCTCCACAGGGTACCAGGCTTCCATATAATACAGAGACTTACATGCAGACAAAACACTTAGAAGATAAATTAAAAAAAAAAAACTTTTAGAAAGATGAAATGGCATCTCTGTATTGAAATTTCTCCTTTGACATTCTTATTGATTCATAATGTTTCTCCTTTAATACTAACAAGTATACATTTAAAATATTACTGTATTCCTCAAATGTAAGGTCAGGTGCTTGAGCTGTTCATGTTTGGTTGGGTTGCTAAACTATAGCATTAGGCAATGTGTAAAGAGATCCAAACCCTTCTATTTTGCTCTCATTGTCTTTTTCTCTCTACCTTCCCTGCAAAGGAAGGTTTAACCTCACAGTTTTTCTTAAGAATACGATCTAGCTCAAGATCCTGGAGTACTTTATCATTTTCTTGTCACAATGTTCAGCAAAGAAATTGAAAATACACTTTAACGCATGCTCTAGGACTTCTGTCTCCTTAACTCTTAGTTTAATAAGCACTTCAAATGTGAAGTAAATGTCAAACTGAAGTGTACTTGATAATTTCTTAGAGTTCACAGGTGTTTAACCAGGACAAAATGATGTCTATTCTGAAACACATCTTACATTGGCCAAAACATTCCATTTGTATTGTATTTTCTGCTGCTTGCATTAGGTAGAAGATAATACTGGCTATTCAAATCACCATTTGGGATATAGAATGCTAAAATATTTTGCCATAATGACTGTTTAAAGTACCGCTGTGCTTGCTGAAGCACAGAGGGCATAAGACATACATATCATATAGAGTTAAGTTCTCTTTAGAACCACAAATGATTATTCTTGTGATACTTTTTTTTATGTGAATACAATTTATGTTGGAGCATTTGTTTTTCACAGCTTCTTTATTCTTTCAAATTTCTGATAAGGATGAGAGTTCCTTGAAGCTTACATTCTTGTCTTGACTGCCACTAGCTCTTAAGTCACCTTGAGCATCTCCCACGCTTCACAGACTAGCATATTTATGTCTGCTTTCATCTCTATGAGTCTCTTAGTTTATGCAAAATGTTAATGAGGTTGTCGCAAAGTTGTAGGGAAGTTAAATGTTTGTCACAATGGATGAGCAAAGAAATCCATTTGAAAGCTCTAATTAAGTTGTCATTGTATGTATTGTGTGCTTATTTAGTGATCACTGTATATGCATCAATAATTAATAGCCTTGTTTTAGAAAAGAGGAGGTTTTAAGAAAGTGCTTGATAATTTTTGCTGTCTCCCTAAAGCATAGAAGCAATTTGGACATGATCTTGTCAGGTCCTACCCTCTGGCACATAAGAATGCCAATACCAACAAAAGTTAGTGGGAAGAAATAGTGGTAATGGCCTTGTTCTCTGGTTGTTCTTAAACTAAGACTAGCTAGCTTTCAAGTGACAGCAATCAGAAGTATTTTTCCCCCAATTACAACCCAGTTGGAAAGGAAGCCCTGTGAAGGATACAACCTTCAGTAGCTTTGCTCCAAATACCATCTTGTTCTTCTTACCTATCAATTAAGTAATAGTGTTAAGAGTTCTTGTGAATTATCCTGAGAACTTTCTCAAAAGAATACATCATAGTGACATTGTTTTCTTTCCAACAATAGAACAATACCTGCCTAATGATGAAAGAAAGATCATTTTTGGGGGGGGGAGGAATAAAATACAGTTTTGAAAAATCTCACTCTTTGAATTATAAAATTTATAATAACATGAGCTGGTCAGGGTTGGTGCATAACTTTAATCCCAGCATTGGGAGGCAGAGGCAGGTGGAGCTCTGTGAGTTCAAGGTTACCCTGGTCTACAGAGCTACTTCTGAGATAGGCTCCAAAGCTACAGGGAAACCTGTCTCAAAAAATATATATATAATGACATGAATCATATAATCCAATATAAAACCAAGATAATGTTGATTTTAACTATTCAGATATTTTAGGACATTGAGGTCCATTCTTTTTCTTTTGTTAATCTTACAAAGTCCAAACTAAAAGCAGGACCAGAGACCTAAAGAATGAAACAAAGTTTAAATAAATAATTTTGAACAAAATATAGCCAGGTGGTGGTGTCACATGCCTTTAATTCCAGCACTCCAGAGGCAAAGGCAGGAGAATTTCCGAGTTTGAGACCAGCCTAATCTTCAGAGTGAGTTCGAGGCTAGCCAGGCTACACAGGGAAACCTCATCTCAAAACAGCCCCTCCAAAGTAATTTATTCTGTAAAAAGGTCTACATATATTTCAAAATTTTCATATGTGAAATTTATTCCCTACTAATGCTGAAGCATGCATGGTTAGTATGTATGTATGGTGATTCTATTGAACTTGTCCATATTGAGTTTCATGGTCTAAGCTGATGAGAACTACTGACCAGGTCTCTTCCTCAAGTGGGCACCAGATCTTATTACAGATGGTTCTGAGCCACCATGTGGTTGCTGGGAGCTGAAGTCAGGACCTTTGGAAGAGCAGACAGTGCTCTTAAGTGCTGAAACATCTCAAACATATATATGTATATAGAGAGTGTGTCTATAAAATTATTCATATTCTTTACCCCCCCTTCTTTTTCCTGCTTTGACTTGAGCTTCAAAGAAAGCTTATCAAATATTTGTCTTAAGTAAACATCTACAATAATATTCTCTCACTGAGTTCTGAGTAACTCACCAATAGAGATGACATTTTCAGGAAGAGGTCATAATGATCCTAAGGATTCATGACTGCTGTACATAGTTTGTCCAGTATTCTCCCCAATCCAAAACAATAAAACCTCCCAGCACATCCTTCATTTACCACTTGTTCTTCTTTAATACCTTATCACCCCACTTCTTCCTGTGTCTTCCTAGCATTACTGGCTGCTGCCAGACCACACTCAGATGAAGCTGTTCAAAACCAGTCTCACTAACCATCTCTGAGAGGACTGCGGGTGTCAGTGTCACTGGGAGCTACAAGGTGTGCATTCTGGGAACATGCTTATGTCTTCTACACCCACTTCTGATTATATACTCTTATGAGCCAAGCTGGACTTGGCACTCAAAAGCATGCCTACTCTTTAAATCACCTGATAATGAAACATTTGTTGACAAATGAGTATTATAAAATAACTCCTCCATAAAATGTAATTTCAATAGATACTTTAACATAATTGTATATAATTTAGTAATTGAAATTTCAAGTCTTCACAGCTATTGAAAATAGAAGCTTAATAAAATTCCACACAATCCCAGACAGTATACCTCTCGGTCTGCGGAAGTATTGCTGTGGCTGTCAGCACACTTTCTCAAGAGCTGCATAACGTAATGCTGAGGACTTGTTTTCAACACTGATCACTCAGAGCCTGGTAACTTTCGGGACCCCAGCTACCGCATTCACTTTTCAACTCTTTTGGAAGCTAGAGGACCTCTATTTGCCCCCTAGGAATCTTATGTATGGCCTATGTGTTAGTTTCAAACAATACATTCTCGCCTGTGACCTCCAGTCCCAAAGAATAACCTTTCCCAGGTTCCAATGACAACATGATAAATGATTGAATGTATACTAATTATTTTGCAGTGGGAATTAAAGCAATGTTTGTTCTTGATTTCCCTCGAAAAAACAAGGAATCACAGGCAGTTTATGCTCTTTTACTGTGTTAGGAAAATCCTGGGGTTTCTTTGGCTATTCCAAATCACCCTTCTTAGGGAAAATGTCCCTTGTGCTGCAAGCCACGGTGGGAAGGGAATTCTGGAACCTTTGACAGCCCAGGCAACAGTGGCTGAAGGTCATGTAGCTGGGGCAGGAAATGGGGGCTGGTTGCAGGGTATCATTTTCTATTGTAACTTTATAATTAGGAGTCAATTGAGTTAAGTGCTTGCTTAATAATCGGCCTCTAGACTCAAGGCAGGCTCCTGAAAATCAAGGAAATAAAACCCGGCATTGTGCTGCATAGCATGTTTTAGAACAGGGGAAAAATGGGATCCTGCCTCCCATAATGGCGTAAATGTTTCTCTGTGGTTGCATCTAACAAAAGTATCACACGGGCATGAATCAACGAGGGGAACACATTTCACTACGGTTAATTATCCCGAGTTATCCCAAGAAACTAGGTTTTATTCTGTAATCTTCGAGGAAATCTGCTGTTCCAAGCCCAAATCCTTTTCTCAGCCAGGTGATTATCAACTACATTTTTGTACAGGAGAGAATTAATGCCACATACAGCCTAAGCGGCTTTGAAGGCAAAAAGGCCTGGACCTGTAATAACTTTTGTGTACGGTATTGATTCAGAGAGCGCGCTAGAGTGCACAGTCCCGGGGTGTCCGGGGGCTGTCTAAGCCGGGTCTACCTTTTATAGTCTCTCATACTCCCTACCTCCACTGCGAACTCTCGCATTAACTCTCCGCAGGAGAGCCCAGGTAACTCTGCGGTGCTCCTGCCTCAGACTGAGCAAAACCCTAGGTCAAAAGTGAGCCCCACAATGAAATCTGATTTTCAAGCCAGCCACAATCAATACAGCTTTAAAATTTGATAACAAGGAACTTCGGCAGAAAATAACCAGGGCCGGCAGTGAAAGGCGAAGAAAAATTTTCTCCCAAGTTCACAGTTTGTTCTCTCTCCTCGGGTTGGTTGTTCGATGCGCATGTTTAGTCGAATGTGGAGACTGGTGCACACCCAGGGATGTATGTGTTTGTGGCGAGGGGGCGGAGGAGGGGTGGAGATTTGCCACGGTTTTCCCTATAAGGGCAATTGTAAGCTTTTGTTGAAAAGAGTATAAATTTGGCGAAGAGTACGGGTAAACGGGCACAGGGAGGGAGGGGGAAGCAGAGAATAGCCTGCTCCATGAATTTATTCAAAAGCGCTTCAATCTGCGCGCACATCTTCATCACTTCAGTGATAATTAAATCTCAGCATCACAGGTGATGTCCTCATGCAGTTTCTTTCCCTGGTTCCCACTGGGCCAATGAAGCCGGCCTCCCCGTGAGGCCTGTTAGCACAGATCAGGTGGTAATGTAGAGGGACAGATGAGCTTTCGCTGACAGATGGCAAGATGACCTGGAAAACCTGCCCCCTCTTCTAGGATCAGGCAGCAGCTGACAGGTATTATTTCGTGAAATAACGTCTAAAAGGAATCGCCAGGGTCTTCGCATTAATCTGAGGCTGCAACCAGCCATGTAACGTTCATGTCAGAACAAATCTGTCTCTATGCAGGAGAGGGAAAGTGGTTTTTGATGAAGTTGTTCATAAATTTTAATATAATATGCCTGATGGTGTCAGATATAGTCTCATATCTCTTTTATATTTAAAGGCTCTAGTGAAACATAGAAATATTCAATCTTCAACAAGCTACTTTTAAATAAGTTAAAAGTTAACCAAGGGTACGGTGCTTACTGTCTGCCTCTCTGTTGTATTTTCAGTAACGAATTGGTTCATCTGAGCTCCTTGTTTTTAAATGAAAATGATTTCAATCCTCTGAAAAACCTTTTTTTTTTTTTTGGCCAGAGGTATAGAACAAAAGGAATGGAACTGATGCAAAGTGGCTATGGAAAACTTGCCTTCTAGAGAAAAAGAAACTTGCCCAAACCCACAAGGAAATGACAGGAAGCCCCTGCCTCCTCCATACATAAATAATATTTCACACTCCTGACTAGCTGGCAGAGATAGCCCCCTTCATTAAATGAGCTCTCCAGGCACCTGACATTTGAAGGCTTCAGCCCAAATGAATATGTGGGGAATTCTACCACCTGGATGGATTTTGGCTTTGTCTGCCCCACACACATCTCTGAAGAACGATACAGAAAGAAGCAACCCTGAGACTTGCTATACAATTACATAGTAAATAGCTGAGCCACTTCAGGTTTTCCCTAAATGAACCAGGATGTCAGCAATAAACTTTTAAATCTGACAAGGTAAAATTCTGGCACCTTTCTGTTTACTTGCTTTTCCGGAAACAGGAAGAAACATTTATTGCAACTGTGGTAAGAAGCAGTATATATAATTTTTCTTTTCTAGACCTTTTTATAGGGCAAGATTAGTTCTGCAAGTACCCCAAGGATCATCATTCAGAGAATTCATGAACATAACAGACGCAGAAGTAACCTGGAGAGCATGTTTTATAGAGACAGAACCATCTCCACACCTCATAATCACATTTTCACCTGCCCATCTGGTACAGACCTGGGCTTATTAGTAAATGCACCAGACACTGAAGCCTGCCACGTTTGTCTCTCAAAAACATGGACTGAATATGCTCTGTAAAGAGGAATACGGCCTTATGAGCAGAAGTAGAAAAACATGCCAAGATATGCCTTTTGAAAACTGAAATCATTGAGTTATGCCAGGAAAAATCTCATGCTCTACTTACTTTATTTAAATATATTTTTCCGATTATAAAATAATTTCATCATTTCTCTATTCCCTTTCTTCCCTCCAAGTCTTTCCCTGCATTCCTTCTGCTCTCTTTCAAATTGTCTCTTTTTAATTAAGAGTTGTTATAAACATAAATACGTGTCTGTATTCATATTTGTATGTGTGTGATCCTAGATCAATTTTCAGGTCTTGTTTAGGTAAGAAATATTGTTGAAACTTCCTAAGCTTGCCTTCCTTGTTGCATAAAGATCATACGATCTCACAGGAGACATCCTTGCCCTCTGAATGTTACTGCCTTTCTGTCTCCTCGTTTGAGATCTTCCTTGCTGAGCCTTAGGAATAGGATTTTGGGGTAGATTTATCAGTTGAACTATCTCACCATGATTAGTTTTTCTGGGCATTTTGATCAGTAGTTACTTCAATGAAGCCTTCTTTTGCCATAGACAGTTACTGAAATTTATAACTGGTCAAAAAAAATCTCGTATTTCTTCTTACTTTCTCTTCTCAAACAGTTCTCAAGTGGTTTGACTTTTCTACCTCTTAATCTAAAACAAGGTGTGCTTTCTTTTTCTATCACTCAATGATTGTTGAAAGTATTTACTTGATTTGCGACAGAAGGAACTCTAAACTGTAAGGATGAGTCTATTTCTGGTACACAGCTTGTGTTCTATTTAAAATCCAATCTAGTTAAATATTTGCTTATATATACTTAGTTATTTAACAGTTCACGCACAGGTTCACACCCTTCTGGAGAATCCGTGGTCATTTTTGTCTACTGTATAATATTTCACTTAATGCCATGCAGATGGTCTGTAAGCTCTGGGTTAATAACTGAGTTGTAATTCAGGTTGTAATACAGCTCAAGTGAAATTCATACACATTGCCTTTGTTCACCAGTAATGCTAACTATATTCTGCACCATGCTCCACCAAAAAAACACTAGTGTTTAAGAATTTCATGCCTCACTGGGTACTTTCCTCAATTGCTCTCTGCATTCCTTTTCTGAGACGAGATGCTTCACTGAACTTGGAACTCTTTAGTCACCTAGACTGGTTGACCAGCAGCCCCAGAGAGTCTCCTGTTTCTCCTGACTGTGTTTTATGAGGGTGATGGAGATCCAAACTCAGTTCTTCACACATGCTTGACAGCCAGCTGATGCCATCTCCTCAACCCCTTATGCCAATAAAATTTTAATAAGATAAAAAAAAGAATTCCATGTCTCTGTTCATGAACAGGTAAACCACAAGAACAGGTAAACCATGAACGATTAGATCCTTAAACACCCAGTAACAAGGGAAACTACATATTCTAGATCAAAATAAAAGTTACTCTTGCTTTATTAGTCCCTGCCATTGAGTGTACATTCCTGTCCTCATCGAAAGAGCATAGGAGAGCATTTTAAAGATATTATGACAGTTTTAGTGTCTGAGAGTTGGGAAGTTCTTGCTGATTTATAAAGAGAACTCTAATTCCCCAGCACTGGAGAAATAAGAAGACCCATCTTGAATGTGTACCAACAATTTGGTAATTGGTTGCGTACTTTGGAGAAACGTTTGCTAGTAATAATGTCCAGAAAAAGTCCCTCCAACGTTTATAGTAGAACTCTTAAAATATATCCCTTCACTTAGAACTTTGGCTATTACTTTGATAAAGTAAAGTTTAATTTTAATCAGAACTGTAAATGTCAAGTAGCCCTGTTTTGAGAGTTGTCATCAAGTTGGTAGAAAACACTTTGATTACCGGTGTTGAAATTTCCCCATCAATGTTTTTACCCAATCTTCAAAGCTTGTACACATAAATGATACTTTCATTCATTGTAAATAACGGAACATGTCAACTTGAAGTGGTCTTTTATCAAGCGGCTGTTCCTCTACTCTTCTGTGGATAGAAAACACCAGCTTTACTGCTGTAAGCTCCATTCCCTCCCTATGGCTGATATGAAAACCCAAGATTGGTAGATTTCTGAAGCAGTCATCAATTTTATATGTGAATTGATAAGACTCTTCTCTCCAGGTAAAATGAAAAGGTATCCTGGGGCTTCTATCAAATGCTCAGCACTATTGACATTTGAAGAAATGAAATAAAATCTCTTTCACAAAGGGATGTCTTATTCAATTTTCCAAAGAATTGATATTAGGGGAAAGTTTTCTTTTGTGAAGTGTGTTGAATCCTTTTATTTTCCCCCTATAATGGGATGTGTTTTAGCCAGAGAAGGTTTGGTTCACTTCTTCTTAGAAGCAGAGACAGAAATAGATGGCCTTTCATGTCTTTGACTGCGGGTTTAGTTACAAATACATCCAGATGACAGCCTACAACAGAAGGGCACTTCAGACATGGCTAGTTCCTGATCGATGCCAAGAAAAGAGACACTATTTGGAAATATCTAAATCTCTTCAAATTTTACTTATGCAGGTGGGTTATATTCCCCTACTACGTTCTTAACAATGCGGTTCCACCCCCCTCCCCAGCTTTAAAACACATAGGCCCTTTTCCCTGAGTTAAATTTGTTTCCTTAGCTGGTAAAGCTTTTCCTTTCCATATGGTCAGGATAGCTAATTTAGTTGTCTCTGAGGTGGCCAACATTATAGTGTGGTATCATAGAATGTAAAAATAAAAGAAGGTATGAAAACCTTATTCTAAAAATGAAATGAAAGCAGATGGGACATACGTTTCTAACGTATTTAATTTGCATCGTCTTTTTCTCCTTTTAAAGTTCTTGTGGACCAATCTTGCAAAAAGGCAAAACAAACCCTAAACACTCCAATTTCATGCCAGCAAGCTGACAGGCTGATCTTTTTATCTCCATCAGCTCCATAAAAAAAAAAATCAACGGGAAGAGAAAAAAAATCCAATAGGCATGTGCTTAAATATCCTGGATATTTTTTGTTGTTGTTGTTGTTGCTGTTGTTTTAATAAGAATTGAAGTATCTTTCCTACACTCTTTTTCACTGACACGCGGTGGGGGAGTATTCAGCCTAGGGAGGACACTGAAGGAGGATACTAAGACTTTTCCAGTGTGGCCCCTCACAAACAGGGAAGGACCTTTCAACTTTAATTTTCTCTCCAAAACCAGTCAGTTATGCAAATTTCATTATTCGCTCTTAAGACATTCCCACATTTTTGCATCCAGAATCCTCATCTCATCTGATGTGCCCATTGTAATTTGTTTAATAACTTATCATGTAATGTCCAGTTACACGTGAGCATGACATGGTCTGTGTGAAGTCAATTCAAGTGAATTAGGAAGGAAATCAATTTAAGCGACAACTAGTGTTTTCTTCCGGACCATTCATTTTACTTATTTTATCTCTATCCTTTCCTGAATCAACTTGTTTTTGTTGGTACATCAAATCAGCTAGTTGTAGAACCCCTTCAGAACTAAATGAAAGTGTGTGGCTTAGCATAGATTACGTGACACATGTTATTTGGTTTGCACTTTCTATGTTGGCAGAGCTACCTGTAAGAAAATATTTTTAAAGTAGATGAGCTGACCTGCTAAAGGGTTACAGTAGCATAATAATGTAGTACAGATTTGCAAATATAATTCTTTTGATATTAAAACATTTTAACCTTACTTATATAAATAACTTCAAAATACCTTTTTTGTTAGTAACTGGCTCTAATTTTAATAAAGATTCGTTGAAATGAAAGCATTACCAAGTTGTACTTATTTAAATGAGCTAAGATATCTATTTGACACAAATAATCTATTGTCTTCAAATTGCAAGAAGAGAATAAAGATGTAAATACAAGTGATAGTGAGAAGCATAAAATTTTATTGGAAGAAAACTTTAGAAATTGCTTAGGATAATACTCCAGAAGTTCTGACTTAAAGATGCTTTTTCTCAAAGGTGTTCTGCATTTTTTTTCTCCCATCTTAAACTTTTAAAGTCATTATTGAATACTGGTACAGGGTATTATGGGTTGAGAAAGTTTATAGGGGCTGGGGAAGAAGGCTCAGTGTATACAGAGTTTTGCTGAGAAAGCATAGGAGCCTGAGTTTGGATGCTCAGTATCCAAAAAAAAAAAAAAAAAAAAGTTGGTCACAATGACAATTTTTGCGACAGAATTGGAGAAAGGAGGACCTCTGCAGTTCACTGGCCGACCAGTCTAGCCAGAATGCAGGTGTGAGGCTCAGTGAGAGCATTTTAAGGAATAAAGAGGAGTTTGACGGGGAAAATAACCAGCTTCAACCCTTGAACCCTGAGTGTACACATATAGCAATGCCCACATACATGCATACAATACACCCACCACCACCAACAACAACAAAATATAAGCTCCCTTAGTGTCCTTGGTAATCCTGGTACATGTCTACTTAACACAATTTGGGAAGAAAAACTATGGTTGGTTTTACTGATACCTGATCATTTCCTTTCTCACAGTGTTTGATAGCTTAGCTTAGTTCTTCTTTCACCAAATTGAGGTATTTGCCAAACAAATTCATTAAAGAACTACTTGTGAAGGTTTTATTTGGTTGATACATTTAAGCGCATGCTTTCTGGTGAGTTGTTTGCATCTGATGCTGCAACTCTATGGAGCCTGTGAAACAAGGGAGCAAGTGAAAGGTCCTATAGAATGGGAGATACAAAAGCAGTCATAATGGCACTTCCATCCCATGGGTCCTCCAAAAAGGTAAAAAGCTGTGACTCTTCTTTTTTTAATACAAGAAGCAAGTATGGGAAAGATTCTGTCCTTAAGTGGTATTATGGATTTACCTATGTCCCTTCCTGACAAAGTCACATTATATTTCTCAACTCAGAATATGACCTTATTTGGAAATCCTTTGTGGAGACAATCAAGCTAAAATAAGATCAGTATGGGGTGCCTTAATATAACTGTTACCTTATCACAAAGAGGCAATTTAGACAAACAAGACACACAAAAGGAAGATGATACAAAGGCAAACATTGTGGCTTGGGGCACTGGTGCCCAGAGTTTGTTCTACAACTGTAAACCAAGTCAAGCCCCACATGGCTAGAAATGCAGAACAGAAATAATGAGGGAAGAAGTTCAGGTTCAGAAGGAGCAGACCCCTGGAGTTGAGCTGATTTGGGACTTCTAGGTTCTAAAACTGTGAATCATGAAGCTATTTTATATTGCTCTGTTCTGGTATTTGGTCACAAGAGCCCTAAGAAATGAGTGGAGTCGATGAAACAGACCACTGAGGTTGATACTTGGAAAGAAAGATGACAGAAGAAAGGAAACTCCAAGAGAACTATGGTCCCCGGATCCAAATCAGGATGAAAGTTTTGATGAAAATAAAAGGGCAAGGCACTATCAAAAGGAAAGTCAGTAAAGACAGGATCTCCTGATTTGTTGCTTGTAAATGACTTTTTTGTACCTCATCACTATTATTATTGTCGTCATCATCATTGTTGTTGATGTCATTTTTTATACCTTTTATTCCTACCCTTTCAGATTACCATATGGGGGAAAGAGTCGAGTGCTAGGAAGTCCTGGAAAGAGTAATACAGCTAGAGGCTGCATTGAGAGTGATTTCAATTCCGTTCAGGATAAATTGTGAACAAGAAGAAGAGGATGGCCATGGTCTACAAGAGAGAGTCTGTAAATCACTGTGTAAACACCCAGGAACTGCTCACCCAAAGTCAAGAACCAGTCAAGCAGTACCAGCTGTAAAAATGGAAGTGTGCAGGAAGTAGAGGATTCCTCTAACATCTGTTGGGGCCATTAAAAATGAAAACTAAATCCAAACTGGCAATATAAGAGATTTATTTTTCTACATTAACCCTGACAGCAACTGCCAAATTTTTTTTCAATCTTTGCCACACAAGTACCTTTCAAGGGGCATAAGAATCAGCGCCAACTGCAAAGCAGCAATACGTGGGGAAAAAAATCAGGATTAAAACAATTTAATATTGATGGCAAGCATCCAATAAGATGAGGGTATAGAAGGGAATATGAGAAGTCAAAGCTGGCGGGAACACTTCAACATTCCCCAGGAAAATATAATCATCTGGGGAGAATATAAATCTGAAGTGCACCTTAAAACTGCAGCAGAGCCAAGCAGCTCTCAGTAGGCAGTCTCACACCCTAAAAAAAAATTGCAGAATTTGTATGAAAACCTCTCTATGTTATGAGCTAGACTAGTTTGAAATAAATGCAAACGACCTCAAGTAATGTTTAAGAGTTTTCAAAATAGAAAGGGCATGGTGACGGCACGTCATTCACTCCTGAAGATGTGGATACCCTAAGAATTAGGAGCTCCTTGGTTGTCATATGCTTTTCTAGGAAAGGCTGCTCTCCCTGTGTTCAGAGCCACATTTACAAGGTGTGTCCGGTGATGTCTTAACATTTTGCTCATCTCTTCTTCTTTCCTTCACTCTCCAATCAGCTTCTAACCCCAGGAAAAGTTCGTATTTACGCATCACGAGTCCTCTCATTGGTCATGAATAACAACAGTGTTAGAATTTGTGGGTGGAAAAGTGTTTACTTTGAGTTCATTTATGTATGTAAGAACTATTTAAAAAGAGAAAACATAGAGACAGGGATGTATGTTTGGCCATCACTCACATTGGACCTAATCTTCTACCACTGGTTCAGTCATGATTATCAAAATTTTCATCATTTCTAGAAACTATATAGAACTATGTAGTTCTTCTTACTACACTGTAGGGTTGTTTTGAGTAGATTAGGTAAGAGGTTAATAAGAAACAGCACTAACATGTCAGTAGCATATATTAGTGCTCAATATTAATCTACCTAATCTATTTTGTTTTTACTACAATGCATGTTATATGTGAGTTAGGTTAGATAGGCTTGGGAGCAATACCAATAGTTCTGACTCTGCCATCTTATCCTTCAATATTTTCTCTATACAGTCCCTCCATACTACTACATAAGGTTACTGAGTGGAGAGTTTTGCTCTCCTCCTTCTAATCCACTGAATATTTTGAGAATATAAAATGAGCATACAGCACAATAAATTTCTGTTTATTATATATTGAATAAAAAATCTATTTAAATGTTGTCTATTTTGATCGGCTTCTTTCGTTTTAAAATTTTCTTTTATTTGATATTAATATTATTCTATCTCTGTCTGAGTGGTTTGTCTACATGTTTGTGCATGCATGAGAAAGTGTTTGGCTCCCTGGGATGGGTCACTGTGAGCACAGTGTAGGTCTGGATACCAAACTTGGGTCCTCTGGAAGAGTAACAAGTTCTCTTATGTCCTGAGCCATCTCTCCGGTCTCCATTTACTTTTTCCTTGGTTAAAAAAAAAAAAATAGCCATTCATTTTTTTCCTGCTTAATCACTTTAATGTTTATTTACTCTCAAGAAACAAACCTTAATATATGAGTCTTTCATTTTGAACAATTTTTATTATTTACACTTCTCTGAAGTTGACAATATATCTTTGTATAAGACCAAAAGAGTAAAGTTTCACATTAGTTAATTTGAATTATTTTTCAAAACACTAAAGAATTATGCAAACTATGCCACTTTGAAACATTACATGGAGTAGAAGTCTACACTGACAGTGTGGATTGTTTAAACACGGACCCAACTATTAGCAGAATATCAGAAATGGGCAAAATGGTGTGCTTGGAGAAAAAGCTACTTACATTTGATCTTCTACCCTCATCCTTTTTTGCAATCAGATACATATATGAGAAACCACTCATTTCTTCTTTCAACAATTCACTCAAATCCAAACTTCTAAAATGCTAATAATTGCTTGTAACTTCACAAAATTTGAAATATCCATTCTAATAATAGCAATTTTTAGAAAAGCAAGTTTAAAAACCCCCAGTAACTCCAGAGTTCCAAGTTGTATTGTGTGTACCATCAAATAGTACGTAGTGTGCCGGTTTCCTTCAGTATTTTCAATTTATCAACCTACACACTGCAACATTTATCTACAGCATTTCTCCCAGTTAGCTTTCAATACTTCACAGATTGATTATTCAGTCTGTGGAAATAAGTCAAGTCCTTGATTTCTCCATTTCACCCAAGCATCTGACTTTGGGGGCACTTATTTTCTCTTTAGAGTCTTTGCTCCAGGGTAGCAGTGGATGGGAAGAAGATAAAACACATTTATCAATGCTTCTACTTCCAGCAGAACTGGTAGAGGATGGTATATAATAAGACATTGGCAGACTCACTGAAAACAATACTCTTAAGTGAGTCAAAGTTTTCATTGATTTTTGTTTTGAGACTACATCTCTCGTTTCCTTAAGGCATTAAGCAGGAGTTTATCAACTGTGTTCCGAAAGAGAATTCAGCACAGGAAGGATAACAGGCTTGGTCCTGTGTGTTCCCATCTTGGCTCCACAGCTGGGAACTGACCCCTGTATGTCAAGAGGTAATGTGAGCACATAGAAGTCAACTTGATACAGCAGAGAAAGAGGCCCACAGACACTAACCCGAGTGGCACCTGAACTTGAGCTTCCTCCACTCAGGAGTAAAATCTCCCCTTCAAAACAGGAAATTTTCTTGATGCAAAACAAAATATTTCAAGCAAGCTTATGGGGAAGTGTTTGCCATTACTAAAAGTTCAAAAGGCAGTGTCGCTGTTTGGCTAGCTGGCCTTGAAGCATAAGCCTGCAACCTAAGGAACAAGAGAAGGATGCTTTTGAAGAACGGGAGGGTATGCTTCATAAAACTGAAAATTCAGCATCTTAAAATACCCAACCAAAGCTAATATAAGGTTCACCATCTATAAAGTCCCAAAGAAAATACAGACATGTGGGACCGACAGGAAACTGGGGGTAAGTCAAATATAATAACAACATTTAAAACATTGTCATACTGGTGGTGTATTTCCTATCGTATATCTTGCATAAGTAAAATGATAAACATAGGGCTTTTCTGATTCTTTGTGTGCACCCTCCCTGGCACATGCTTGTTTCCAAGATGAGTTCTTTGTGATCGGAGTCTGGCCACCTGTACACGGACTATGGACTTGGAGTTAATGAGAACAAATAGCTGTAGTTTACAGATATCATGATCATGAGTTTGGAGGTTTTGTTCACGTCAGATCCTCTTCTAAGCCAAATAACAAAGCTGGCCATTATCACTGAAGTCTATAGATAAAAACTGACAGGCGTGGTTATCGGCCAGAAAATGTTATCATTGATAAGCTGTCCAAAAATCCTAGTCAAGTACAGTCAAAGGTAACCTAACAGGAAATATACGAGACTCTGGCAATGCGAAGTTTCTTCATTGTTATTGTTTTCAGAATGAATGAAAAGTCTCTCATTCTATTTTTAGCTTTGTAACTTAAGTCAGGTGTGGAAGCTGGGGCAGGAAGCTAAAGTTATCACACCAGTTTGAGATCAGCCTGAGTGACGCAGCAAGCCCCAAGTCCAGAAAACAAAGCATACGTTTTGGATCACTCTATTGCAATTAGATAATTCAAAATAGTCACAGAATAAATTAAAATATTCAATCGCATTAATGAGGAGTGTCTGCAGTACCTAGCATGCGTCATTCTAAACATCAGTTATGATGACAACCAAAGCAGCGCAGCAGATGAAGGCATATGACAAAATATTCGCCGACACGTTTGACGGTGGTAGATGTGGGTGTGATTTGTTCACTTGCTTGGCTCTCTCACGGTAAGTTTTAAAAGATGAGATCTCATCTCCTACTCTCTTCTTAAACTGTTTATCTTCTGCAAATCATGTCCTTCTTCAACCATCAGGAAAGGTACAATAGTGTTTCCAGCATCTAAGTCCTCAGTGGGCGTTTTCCTGTTGCAAGCTTTCAGTACGGACTCCTTGGTGCTGTAGTGCTGATAGAAGTTTTCCGTGGGAACATTCACCCTAGGCTGTGCTACAGTGGGTCAGTCTGCTCTCTGCTCCTGTAAAGTCTGATTTCCCCCCATTGGGAAACTACATCTCTTTCCCACATTCCCAGAATAGGCTAAGATTTCATTGCCACCTCACTGGGGCTTTCAGGGAGGCCATGTCTCCAGGCACACCAGCGTCAGAAACCCTCCCTCTGTTGTTCTAACACCTAGTGATCCGCACGATTCTCCCTTCTAGTCCACATATGTGAGAGTATATTTTTCTAAGCTCACAAGTGTTTGGCACAACTGATTCCCAAGGTGCTCGGGTTATGTTGTTCTGAGTTTTCATCACCAATCAGATTACTTACTTTCAGTCCATAAAAGTTGCAGAAAAGAATTTGGGAAATTTCTGTTTTATAGGGCTCTGGGGAGGAATGGCAGGATGGGCGTTGAAGAGTGGAAGAGAGAACATTTCTATAGATCAGCAGGTGGAGAGTATTGATTTCAAAAAGAATCCTAATAATACAAGATACTGTACTGCTACAGAGTACTCTATCTATTCTAAGATATACTTGAACAATTCAGCAAGCACTTGTTTTTAAAAACATATTATTCTGTGCATCAGTATTCGTCTCATCTAAATGGACACAGAATACATTCAAGGTACATGCCCATAACCAACACATCCAAAAAAAAAAATCTCTTCAATATAAGCTAGTGTTTGTTTGCTGCTTTGTTTTTGTAGGAGTGTCATCATCTGCCTATGTATTACTTTCATTGATTAAATAAAGAAACTGCCTTGGCTTTTTGATAGGGCAGGATTTAGATAGGTGGAGTAGACTGAACAGAATGTTGGGAGAAAGAAGCAGAGTCAGGCAGATGCCATGATTCTCTGACCCATGATGGTCATAGGTTAGGATCTTTCCCGGTAATCTACCACCTCATGGTGCTACACAGATTATTAGAAATGGGTCCATCACGATGTGAGAATTAGCCAATAAGAGCTTAGAACTAATGGGCTAGGCACTGCTTAAATGAATACAGTTTCCATGTAATTATTTTGGGGATTAACCAGGCAACCAGGAGCTGGGCGGCGGGAAGCCGCCTGCTGTTCCTTTTACAGTTTTTTAAATCCACATATGCTGGTGATATCTTCCTAGAGCAAAGGAACTCTGACTTTCATGGTCTGATGAGTTATTTTAGCCCACACGCAGCTTGGTAAAACTATAAGTACCGAATAGAACAGTCGTGGTACCTGTCCTGGAAGAGTCATTTGAATGATGGGGGTGGAATGACTCTTTCAATATGGACCACGGCAAAAGTGTGGATTTTCTAGCACTGGTATGAAAAAACTACTCCTCTAGCTCAGAGAAGAATGAGAATAAGACCAACCATCTCTGCCCAGGATCAGAAGGTGGGACAGTTGTGGGAAGAAAGAATAAAGAATAGGAAGCAGGCAAGAACAGACTTCTTTCCTCAGACCTAGGGGAAAGTGGTCTATTCCAGGAAAAGCATCCCATAATTTACCTACAGCACACTTACCCTTCTTTTTTGTCAACCAGGAAGTGAGCAATATGTTACCTTTTAGGAAATGTGCTTTTCCTTACACACTGGCTTATATTTCACCCATTCTAATGGCTTTCTTCCACTGGCTTTGCAATGTTCTCTGCCAACTGTTCAGAGGGTAACAGTTACAAACTTGGTTACAAGTGAGTAGCGGGGGAATTTCACCTACGGATACACAGCATTTAAGATTTATTGCTATGGGTCTATTTCTAAGTTGCTAACCCTAATTCTAATAACAGTTTAAACTCAGTTAAAACGGTTTTGCAGCTTTGTTAGATCCAATGACTCCTTCAACTCTTTGGGATTTCTTATTCATGAACAACTCAAGTCTAATTATATTTATTCTTTCCTCTGGAGACATAGGAGAACTTTATTAAGGTAATCTAAACATGATAAGTCATATTTAACTTCATGAGATGACACCTCAGTCTAGGCACTGTCTGCCTCCTCTAGTTCTTCTTTAATACCTTCCTCAAATGGGCTGTGCTTCTCTGTTTCCTAGAACACCAACATACTTGCTATTTTAGCCTGCATCCCATGTTACTGTGCATACTTCTGCCATCCTTTGAGATGAGACATATGAGACAATGGGTGCAAGTGTTAAGTACCTTAGTTATTGAAACTTCAACTCTGGATTAAGTCCTCATTGTGCCACTGAGTATATTCAGCGTTCTGTGGTTGTAGGTAAATCCCACTGTCTCTCTATGCCTTATTCATTGTGCCTCGTTACCTCAATGTTTCCTCAACTTTAAAAAAAAAAGAGATACTAGCAGTGCCCAGTGAGCCAGGTCCTGAGACTGGTGGATATACAAATGGGTTTATAAACAGATGTGTGTAGTGTCACCTATCAGTAAGCCTACTAATCATGTGAACGGGTATCTAGATCACTCTGAGTCTAGGTCCAGATGATTTCATTTCTCTTATATTTAGATGAGACAGGGTGATAAATATAAGGTTGGGAGAAAGATAGTTTGATAAGTAGACTGATGATAGATTTAGATTTTATCTATATATTAGACAGATAAATAATAGGTAAGTAGGTAGATGTATGATAGATAGATGATGGATGGATAGATAGATAGATAGATAGATAGATAGATAGATAGATGATAGATAGATAGATAGATAGATAGATAGATAGATATTTAGGAAGAATGCACTAACTTGACATCTTGACAATTAAAGAATGTTAAATATAATACACATAGCTTTGTCTTCACTGTTTTGCCATAAGGAAGTCATAACTAACTGATCCTTAGACTTGCATGTCTTTCAGATATATTTCTTGTCAAAAATGCTTAAAATATTGTGCTCATCCAATAACATGACTTGTCAGAACCCAAACTAGAATAAGTTTCTATTGTACCAAACAACAATGAAAAACAGAAATAATGTACTCTTTCCCAACAACAGAAGATATATGTCCAATAAGGAGATGTATCGTAATAGCTACACTGGACCATGACACTGAAAAGTGCAAAAGCTAATAATAAGCAAGAACAAGATATTATGATTGCATAAGCAATGGAAATATTAAAAAAGTAATCATTATACTTTTAATGTAGAAGAAATGGACAAAGAAAGAATAATTGTAAGTCAGGGCTGAGAATATATGACTGAGAATTCTATAACTTCATATACTCAGGAGATTGAGAGTATCATAAATTCAAGGCCACCCTGAACAACTTATTTTGAGATATTCTCTCAAAATAAAAAAAAATTAAATAACAACAACAATAGTCTGAAAGTTTAATACAGTGATGGAGAGCTTTCCTAACATGGGGAAGATAAGATATAGTTTCACTTTTGTAGTGTTACCAATTTATACTGATAATGTAATATAAATAAATAGATTGATAATTTTAAATAAATGAACAGAAATACTATACTTGCCTGATATGTCAGAAGATAACATTCAGAAAAACAACTTGAATTCTCCTTGGGTAACTACTATTTGTGTTTGGTTTGACCCCTATCCTTGAGAAATGCTTTTTACAGTTAGTGATTCTCACTATGGCGGAACATATATAAAACGTGCTTAGAAAGAACATAGATGCTATCTTGTAAAAGACATGATACTTAGGTCAAATTATGAGAATGGTTCTACAATTAATTGCTACCAACATGACTTTGGATATAGCGATATTGAAGTAAGATGTAGAAATGAAAATCAATATATAAGATGCAAGAATTCTAAGTGATTAAGTAAGAAAATAATTTATAAAATTCATTTTTTCAAGTTAGTATTAATAAAAAAACAAGAACTAAAAATATTGGCAGAAAATTGATAACCTAACAGAAGACCATTTGTTGTTTAGTGTCTGTATTATTATCATTACTTAGGGTCTAAACAGCTTACCTTCAGGTAAGTGATTCAATTCTTTAAAATAAATAAGAACTAGTTGTTCCAAACTTATTTCTTATTTGCCTATTTCCTTTCCCCGACAACAGTTGTGACACGCCAGTAGAAATAAAAATTGGCTTTAACACATGAGAGGTCATTTGGAATCCAATCCAAAATTAACATTTGTCAGTTGACTACTGTGGAAATTATATTATTTCCTTGAGGTTCAATTTCTGGGAAATAGTTATAAAAATGCAATAGGAATGATAACAGGTAGCTTACTCTTCGTAATATTGTGGACACTATGCCAGTATCAGATATTGGTCTAGCATTCCCCCAGCCCATCACAACAGAATTAACACAGCTAAATGGTGCATTGGGAGTTTGACATAGTTTGGGGAGAAAGTGTGGGCTCTCTATGAATCAAAGCCCCATGTGACTAGCTTCTCAGTTAGCTTGACATTCTATTGGAAATTTAGGGTGTTGGGTTGAGAGAGTTGACCAAACTGCTGTGCTTTAAATCTACATTGTATGGTCTTACCAAAATGACTAGTTTTTTAGTAAAGTGATGATTTATAAATATTATATGTCTGTAATTAAAAGACACATAAATACACTTAATCTGCAAGGACAGGCTACTTTTAGTTTTGTTAGAAAATGAAGAAATAAATTTACATGAATTTCCATCTTAAAGAAAAATTGGCATAATATTTATGATATTTACAGTCTCTCTCTGAGATCGTCTATAGTTCATAAAACTGCAATTTAGCATAAGAAGAGATAAAATCTCATAGAGAATACTATTTGCAGAGCGTAAGTGTCACTGAATTAGATTATGCAAATAAGTTGAACAATATACTATGAACATAGTTATGCTTTCTTATATGGTATGTAAATGTGCAAATTGCATTTGATTTAGAACCAAATTGTGCCATTTTTAGAATTTACTACCATCAGTGTTCATTTTACATGAATGTGTGGGCATTTTTCATTGTTTTGGGGGGGATTCGCTTGCTGTGTGTTAAGAAGTCTAGATGTGTCCCTGCTCGGTTATGCCATAAAAATATTAATTCAATAATCAGCCATTTTTATTTAATTCACTGACTATATGCATTCTGTTTGTTGAACTATTAATCACAATTCACTAGGTGTTACAAGGTTGTAGTTATCTAAATAGTTAATGCAAACCGGAGACTATCAAAATGGAAGGTGGCTAGGAAGGGGTCTTCTGACTAAATTAAGTTAGTGTCTTTAAATTCTGTGAAAAAAATTAAGCTCCATTTCTTCGTTTCTTGACAAGTTCTTTGGTCTACAGAGACTTTTTTTTTTAACAAATGATTCTAGGTTTCTCTAATTTTTACTTACAGTACACAGTCCTGAGAGGGTGTGGCGCAACAGCCCACAGTGCCCTCATTCTTAACATTACACAGTCCTGAGAGGATGTGGCGCAACAGCCCACCATGCCCTAGTTTCTGTCAGAGTTTTTGCTTCTTCACTTTCTATGGCTGGTGAGTCCCTACTACTCAGGAAAGTCCAATGTTCTTGGCAAAATACACCCTGATTTCAAAGCTCAGGGCCTACCACTGAGGCTATTGCAGTTATTACTCACGTGCGGGTGGAATGATGCTCTGAACTTGGCCATTTTTTCATCTCTCTCAGTCCAAGTCTGGAGGATTCTTG
This sequence comes from Alexandromys fortis, assembly GCF_014885135.2. Classification (NCBI taxonomy): domain Eukaryota; kingdom Metazoa; phylum Chordata; class Mammalia; order Rodentia; family Cricetidae; genus Alexandromys; species Alexandromys fortis. The sequence continues at coordinate 9,353,567 of NW_026067917.1, forward strand.
ATACTCAGTGAATTGCTATTTGATATCTAAGTATATCATTGATTTTTATATTGCCCTAAAACTCATTTGGTACATATTTATTTGCTTTAATTCTATGATTTTTCAAGGGTTTGCTTGAAGAAGTTGTGTCTGGTTTTAAATGCAGAAGTGCACAGAAAAGCAAGAAGATGAATGGTATTAGCCTATACATACATCTATCAATTTCTTTGGAATTAAATACCTCAAAGGATCTAAATATATCATTTGGGGGACTGTTTTACATTTCAGTTATTTGCTTTTAATAGACTCCCAAATTCTGACCACGAGTCAATAAATTTCCTATAGTCTTTTTACTTTGCAATATTATTTTCTAATTTTTTTTTATTTAGTAAAGACCTGTAATGTGGCCATAAAGAAGGCTGGCAAACTGTGGTACAGTGAATTCAAACCTATTTTTAGATGATCCAAATTAACACGGTTTGTGACAAACATGCAGTGGTTTATTTTATAAACCCTACTAATAATACATGAAGCATGAATTACAGATATGGAAGCACATTAAAAAACAACAGCAAAATAATACACGTATGAGAAAAGCGAAGTGAAATGGAGGTTGCAAAAAGGAATCTATAAAGAAAAGACACAGAGAAAATGGAAAATCCTGAAAGATAAATTAATGTATGCCCAAAGGCAATGAATGCCATTTAGTAATAAATATACTGGAAATAAAAACGGAGCCAATTAGTATAAACAAGAAAATGCAAAAATAATCAGGAATAAGAAAGAGTAATACACAAGGCGAGTTCCATAAAACGTAAACTAGGAAGATTATAAAACTGAAGTCATGAGAGAACATAATGAGAAGCAAAAGGAAAACCGTGATGGCGACGGCGATAAATACGACAGGACTGCCCGGTGCATTGAGACCAGGTCCGGCCCTCAAAGGGTTGAAGTGATAATTCACTGGCAGCCGAAATGGAGGGACTGACGAAACAAATTTAGTATTTGTTTGCCCTCAGTTTCCACAAATAGCGGAAAGTCTAATGCGTTAGGTGCAGCACGCCATTCACAGAGGACAGAAGAGAAAAGCTGGAGGTAACTCAGATTGCTATGGGGTCTTCTTGGGAACACGTCATCCTATTTAAAACAAAAGGTAAGACTGACAACAGCAGGTTTAGAGTTTACTGCGAGTATCGGAAGAGTGTCGATTATTCTGAGAGTATAAACAGCCTTTACACGGTGTCTGTAAGAGAAATCCAGTACACAGTAGGCCAGCCGAGTTGGACTAAAATAAATGAATATTTAGACTACATTTTATACATTGCAGAATAAATAAATAATAATATAACGGGGATTTTTTTTTCATCTGGGATTTTAAAAAATATTTTTTTTTCTGGGGCTGAAGAGATGGTTCAGAGGATCAGGTTTGATTCTCAGCACACACACACACACACACACACACACACACAGTCTCACAATCACCAGTAACTCCATTTCTATGTTTCCAATGCCCTCTTTGTCCTCTGTGGGCACCAGGCATGCATATACTGTGCATACATACATGTAGGCAAAACGCGTGCACATATAATAAAAATAAATAAATTAAACACACTTTTTTCTTAGTTAGATTCTAAGTTTTAAAGAAACAGTAAAGAATTTTTGTGGTACCAGATTTCAGATGAGAATCATTTCTATAAACTAACCGAATGAACCGTCATGTATTAAGTTGAAATGTAAGGATTTTACTTTAGAGTGCTGGTGTAGAAAACAATCAGAAATCAAAAGAAAATTCACACAAAAAGTTAACATGCTACTATAAGATCTTATCTTCAGTGCTGGAATTACATCTCTAACCTGAAAGCAAAGTTTCTTATGTTTCTCGTGAAACCTTTAACGAACGTGCACCTTAGTCCTTGTGGATTTGTAATCACGATTTTTATTATACAAATGTAATACAGCTAAGCCGAGACAAAAGGCATATATTCTATATTAAATTAATTACAATTTATTTTTCTTCCATGTATTACATCCCAACTGCAGTTTCCCCTCCCTCCTCTCCTCTTGGTCCCTTCCCTTCCCACCTCCGCTCTTCCCCAGAACCACTCCTCCTCTGTTTCCCTTCAGAAAAGTGCAGGTCTCCTAGGAATATAACACGGCTAAACATGGCATAACAAGTTGCGAGAAGGCTAGGTATATACCCTCGTATCAGGGCTGGATGAAGCAACCCAGTGGGAGGAAAAGCAGGCAGAAGAGTCAGAGACAGTTCCTGCTCCGACCCGTAGGAGACCCATGAGACCGTCAAGCTACACCGCCATATGCAGAAGACCAGTTCAGACCAGTACTGGCTCCCTGATTATCGTTCCAGTCTTTCTGAGCCCCTGTGAGCCCTGGTTAGTTGGTTCTGTGGGCCGTGTTCTTGTGGTTTCCTTTTACCCCTATGGCTCCTCCCTCTCCCTATTCCACAGGATTCCCAGAGTTCGGAATAATGCATAGCTGTGTCTGTTTTAGTCACCAATATCCCAGTGTCAACTTACAAAGGAAAGGTTTATTCCAATTCACAGTTTCTGAGGTTCCTGCCCTGTTGTTTTTAGACCTATTCAAGTGAGTACATAAAAGCGGGGATACAGGCTGCTCACATTGAGGTGGTCGGGAAGCAGAGAGGGAAAGAGGTTACTAATTGGTCTCTCTCTCTCTCTCTCTCTCTCTCTCTCTCTCTCTCTCTCTCTCTCTTTTTTTTTGTGACAGGGTTTCTCCCTATCTTTGGAGCCTATTCTGNGGTTTCTCCATAGCTTTGGAGCCTATTCTGGAACTACCTCTTGTAGCCCAGGCTGGCCTCGAACTCACAGAGATCTTCCTGCCTCTGCCTCCCGAGTGTTGAGATTAAAGGCGTGCACCACCACCACCCAGCACTAATTGGTATCTCTCTAACTGACAGCTCGATGACCTAACTTTCCACATTAGGTCCTTTCTTTTAGGTCCTAGCGCCTCATGATATTACCTTTGCTGCTGGAGTGTCAACCTTGGGAAGAATCTTTAAGATCAAAACAGAGCAAAACTTCACACATACTATCTGAGACCATAGGCACCTGTGCTGTAATTAATACGGTAGATGAAAACACTACCATAAAAGAATTTCTGAGCTGGGCGGTGGTGGCACACGCCTTTAATTCCAGCATTGGGGAGGCAGAGGCAGGCGGATCTCTGTGAGTTCGAGGCCACGCTGGTCTAGAAGAGCTAGTTCCAGGACAGGAACCAAAAGCTATGGAGAAACCCTGTCTCGAAAGTCAAAAAAAAAAAAAAAATCTGCAAACCTGGGAAATAATTTGTGATCATTTAGAAACCATTGGAGAACATGTCAAATAAAGGTGACCCAAAGTTACACCGAAAATGTAGAATAAATTCAACCATCATCCAATAAGTTTTCTCCTGTACTAGATGGAGGTTAATACAGGAACTCACAGCTGGACAATAGGCCAAGAGTGAGCGATTAGGGACACTTAGTCCTATCTTTCATGTCTTATAGGATTGACACATATACAAACTCAGAAAGACTATGTTTGCATGAGTAGGGGACTAGAGAAATTCAAACCAGACAGGGTCCCAGTGCTGATGTGGGGAAGTAGACATGAGTTCCCGTTCCCATCCAAGGGAATCTCAGTGGGTATACAAACCGCACTCAAGGGCAGACCCCAGGTCTGTTAATAGATACCAACATAATATAAACTCAAAACATATTGCCTTTTTTATTTGCCATTTTTTTTTAAAAAGCATTAGAAAGGTGTGGAGTTGAAGGCATACCAAGTAGGGGAGAATCTAGTAGGATATCAAGGAGAAGAAATATCAGACTATATTATATAAAAATAACATTATCTTCAATAAAAATTTTAAGGAGGTAGAGTAAGGAACTTTCGAACACAAGGAACTGAGAAATCAAGAGAATGTGACGGCTTTTAATCATCACTTGGTCTCTGCCTAGTATTTTACACAACTTCCATTACTGATCCGTAGAACATCTTGTCCATCAAACCAAAGCAGAATTGTGGCTATGACTCCACCACGTAACTGATTTGAGGTGGGTATGCTTATACTGTTTTGTGCAGCAGACAATGTAGAGAGGTGTCATGTGGTTTGGATACTATTTAACACCCTCACTCTGTGCTTCGTGTGTTTAAGCCTTGTGCAATGGTGAGTCAGATTTAATCAGATGGAGATGTTCTCTGGAAATTCGTAAAATTCGTCTCCTCATGCAACTAGAGGATGCTTTCAGAGAGGTTATCTATAGAGAATATAGAATATGGAATGTGAGCAGCAGCATCCACTCACACGGAGTTCAAGTGGTGGAGCAAAGAGAAGCAACTAGAACAAGCATTTTCTTTCTCTGCCACATGCCCTCTATGAGGTGAACTGCTCTGCTCTGTCACCATGGCCTGAAGTCTTTGAAGCCATCAGTCAACAGAAACCTTCCCTTTCTTAATCTCTCTCCTTGGGTATTTATCAAAGTGAAAAAAAATCTGACTACGATTTGGTCACCATTTTGAAAAGTCCTTAAAGAAGTGTTAGAGACTTCTGTGTGGTCCTTAAGTCTTAAGAAGTGTGCGGGACTGTGCAGCCTGGTTCTTTGGCTTCCTGGTGAAAGATGGGATTTTTTTTTTCATCTCAAACACATGCGTCCCATTGGCATTTATGACAAGATACCATAGATAGGGCTCTCACTGCAACTGAATGGATGAGGAGTCTCCCTCCACCCTTGAACCTTCAGTACTCTGATCTAAATAATGACTTTTTACTGTAAATAGCTAGTGTCTATCATTTCAGTGAAAACCTTTCCAGGAGCTACTCTAGAAAAGATACTACACAAGAACTCTTCGGTGTCAGATTATTTGGTTCCGAGAAGTTTTATCTTCAAACTCCAGTAACCTTTGTCGGTGTCAGTTTATTTTGTGTTGCATTTCTGGAGGTTGCATAGAGAACCTGTGAGTGTGCGTGGTAGACAAGCACTTGGCAACCGAGACATCATCCTGTTCCCTCAGTCAACTCCCTGTTTGTGATCCGACTTTATATAAGATAAAAGACTGAAGGAAGAAGGAAGGACGTGCCAAATCATGGGGACAGAATGCTTGAGTGCTTAAAATATAGTCTGAATGATCCTCTGTCACCTTCCAGATAGAGAAATGTGTCTTGTCATGCAGAAATCACCAACCAGAAAGTTAACAACAACGACAACAACAACAAAAGGGATGTCTTTTTGAATTTTAAGGTTTTTTTTTTCATACGATCCATGTTAGTCAATTTTTTTTTTTTTCTTTCTGGGTACAACACCTGTAGAAGTTCAAACTAGACAAAATTCCCGCATGGAGAATGGGAGGTGGGTGCAAAGTTTCCACCTACATTGAAAAAGCTGTTTGTGATCCGTGGCTGCTGGGTTGTCTTTTTATTTTTCAGAGGATGTCTATAATTTTGTTTTCTTCATCAAGGGTAGCAGCTCATCTACTGTGACAGGGCATCCACATGCTTCATTTTATTTTATTTATTTATTTTTTAAAAGATTTATTTATTGTGTATACAGTATTCTTAGTATATTTCTGTATATCTGACTCACTCTTTATGTCTCTCTGTCAATGGATCTATCGCTCTCTCTCTCGCTCTCTATCTCTCTCTCTCTCTCTCTCTCTCTCTCTCTCTCTCTCTCTCTCTCTCTCTCTCTCTCTCTCCCTCTCTCTCGCTCTCTCTGTATCTATCTCTCTCAGTAAAATTAGGTACATATTTTATAACCAAGTCTTTGATGTACTACATAGACAGTGTTGACTCCTCTGTAGTTTCCTCTCCCCTCTGACTTAGTACTTAATATTATAATATCTTATGCATTATTACTAGCACATAAGAAAAATTTTACACTCATGGTTTATATTTACTACATTATAAGGTGTCTATTGGATACTAAATGAGTATTTTCTTCAATAATAAATGGAGAGATATTTCCTGTCTTAATGGGAGAAAACAAAACCTTTACTTTACCTTTAAGTAAAACTCTGAGATGCAAGCAGTGAGGCTTCTTGCCATGCAGTAAGTATTGAGCTGGGTACCCACCTAAGACGTTGTGGTAACAACTGTCTCTTCATCTTTAGGTAAGCAAGGGAAACACTGATTCTTGTTGTTAAGGCTTCCTCCGTGCTTTATATTGACCTGCTCTCACACTCCAGGAATAAATAGCTGAAAAGCAAGTTTCACCAGTACTTGCATGCACAACGACTATTTGTTGATGCTCTCTCCAATCTACCAGTTGAAAGGAGTATTTTAATGTTTGCTTATTGTTTTTGTTAAGAACCATGAAATTTGAGGAAAAAGTTAAGGTATGTTCTTCCTGTCCACATGGATCGGTCCTCTGTATCAGGATTTTTTAAAATTCCACCCATTTGATTATTTTTTTAATTTTAATTTTTATTTATTTATTTATTTTTTGGTTTTTCGAGACAGGATTTCTCTCTAGCTTTGGAGCCTATTCTGGAACTAGCTCGTGTAGACCAGGCTGGCCTCGAACTCACAAAGATCCACCTGTCTCTGCCTCCCGAGTGCTGGGATTAAAGACGTGTGCCACCACTGCCCGGCTATTTGATTATAACCTCACATACAATTGTTTTTGCTTATTTACCAAATACTAAGGGACTTGTTGCTGGTTGAGACCTAGTGAAGGTTCTAGAATCTCTGTGATGGATATGAGAAGATCTATGTGCTGATGAAGCTTTCATTTTGGAGAATTTGAAGATGAGCCAAAAATACCAATTGATGTATAAACAACAGGGATTTAGTGATAAGACTGGATATAACATAGAACATTAAAATGACAGAGTTATTCAGAGAAATATGACAAAATTATTGATTCTAAATGGAGATTGGTGATAGTGACAGATGTCCTATAAAGTATAGCGATAGCAAATGACTAAGTTTCTCTGTTAAGGAAAGCATAGGTCAGTAAGTGAAAGTAAATGACAGAAAGAAGAAACAAGAGGAAATTTAGAACCAGAGAAACAAAACAAGTTGCTTGAGAAAAAGAAAGACAAGTGTAGCCTGAGCAAAGCAAAAAGGGAGGGCAAGATGCGAAGACGCTAGAGCACATCCAAGGGACTGCGTGGTCAGTCAAGAGCATATGCTAGAAGTTTATTTAAAATAGAATTAAAATTGACATACAATGTTGGATCGGCAAATGAATGATTTCATTCACATATAAATGGTCAACCCGGCTATTATTGAAGAGTGTATGACAAGGGGTTGGAAGAGAAGTACGGCAGTTGAAAAAGACCGTCGTATTATCCTGGAAGGAGAGCACAGTCATTTTGGCAGAGATGCTAAAGTTGAAGCAAAATCTGATGCACTCAAGTAACTTTGATACAAGCCTTAGATATTGTAGAGATTAACATGGGTTCTTTATTATGGTGGAAAATAAGAAGAGGGAGAGAAAATTTCAATGCAGAGGTCATCAAGTATTCTTGTGTTAGTCAAATAGCAATTTCAAAAGGTAAACTTCTCAATGGGTCTGAAGGTTTAGGGCAAACCCCGATGCAGAGATTTGAATGCAGGCATCTTGTGGATAGCTTGAAATCATGCTCCCCCCAAAAGTCTCATCTCAAGTATTATAGATATTAAGGTAATATCACACATGACTATGCCCCCAAAACTCCGTAAGTAGGAACTGAAGAAGACAAAGACCTTGAAGAGGTGAGACTGTTCTTCATGATTATAATAGCAGAGTATCCAAGAATAAAGTAATCAACTATGGTATTACTATGTTTTGTCACACAACAGCATGATTTTGAGTCCAAGAGGGAATGAAATCTCATGTCTTAATGAAAGTTCTGGCCTGGCCAAAGAGGCAGAAAAACAACTTCACTCTGACAAACAATTATGACAACTAACGAGATGATGAGATTGTAAAAGAAAGACATGTGCACTCTGTCTTGGAGATTGGGAAGGGTGATTAGGAATGGTTTTATTGAGGAGGAAGATGAGAGAGGTTAAAAGAAATTAGAAAATGTGGCTAGATGAAATAGCATTTTTCATAAACAGAAAACTGAATTTTATTTAAAAAAGAACTATGTTTGATAATGTTAGGGGGAGGCTGCCAAGATGGAAAGAACTTAGATTCAGCAATACATAAAGAGGCAGAGACCAATAAGGGACTGGACCATGGAGATCATTGGAAGTTATCATACAGATACTGAACTTTATTTTCTAAAAGATATTCAGAGTTACAGAGACGTTATTAAAAACAGACAAGAAAAACAGAATATGTTCTTTAGAATGGTCTTGGCAGCCAGCCCCAGGACGAATGCTTACAGTTGATTGAGAATATCTGAGTATTATTTTGGAACCTCTAGTGACAATCTAATCTGGTGAATGATGAGCATAGGGACGAAGGTAATTAAACTATATTTCAGTTGAAGACCTTCAAAACTTTGTGCAGTTTCATAGGTCTTAGTAAAGACGGACACTATTTGTAATTAAGATAGAGGGTAAATTTGTGCCAGGAATGGAGCTTCTTAATTTGGAATTTGGTCAGCAAAAAACTGGTAAATAATTCCTGACAGATGGCAACACAGAATCTTCCATGACCATTAACATCAAGATCTCTGCTTTATGCTCCATCCAAGAGTTGCAAACTTCTGACAATATCACCGTTTCCAATTCTATAATAGGTCACTTGCCATCAGAGCATCATTCCCTTTTCAGGAAAGCAGAGGTCTCTTTTAATTAATAATGTTTATGATAATGTTGATGCTCAAGAATATACATACTTGGAAGCCTTATATACTACAAGATAATTGGCATATGCCACTCTGGTGTTTAATAGGTGACAGATCAAAGTGCAGAAGATTCACTAGAGATCTGAAACCACTTCTAAGAGTTTGCAAGGGCTGGATTTCCTGTTCAGCCTTCACTTAGTTGGTTTCTGCTTGCTTGCTTGCTTGCTTGCTTGCTTGCTTGCTTGCTTGCTTTTTAGCTCATTTCTGCTTCTCACTGGTCCCCATTAACTGTGAATATAGTTCTTCTCTACACCCGAGGATCGTTATATTGCCCCTGAGTGTCAGACTTATGTATGTGATATAGTTATAGTATTTGTCATTTCATTGTCCTGATGCATGGGACATGCCCAGAGTTCATTATCTGAAATTATTTCCAACGTTAATGTCACATTTAAAATAAACAAAAGTATCACCAATTTTGCATCAGAATATGCCATAAAACTTTAAAGAATAATGTTAAGTGACTACGTGGATGCTGATGCTGTTAGGTGGCTTTGAGTATCTCTAAATTGCTTTTTGGTAATACGTCACAGGTTGCCTGGAGATATCACCTGCATTGTGCTATTTATTTGTTCTCAATTATATTTACTTCTGAAATTTGTTGTCTTTAGCCTCATATACCTATAGACAATTTGGAGGCATTAAAAGGCTATAAATCATTGCATAAGAGCTATTATTATAAGATTAAAGAAACTGGTCCGCAGAAACATAGATACATTTTCATATTTCTGTGATGGCAGAACTGAAGAGAAAGTAGGGAATTTCTAAGCAATTGTCTTTGTTTAAAATCTCAAATGGAGGAGATATGTCTTACCCCGAAGACAATTTCTTACTGTCTTCGATTCCTAATAAGACACTTTCTGTCTTTTGCTGATTTGTTGGTTTGAAATTATTTATTGGCATAGAAAAATGTCTCTGCTAACAACAGTGTGATTTCACAACAAACTTGCATCATTACAAGTAACCTTTAATGTTTTCTCCCTCTTCTCTTGTGTGGAAACAGAAATTACATTAAACCAAACTTTTGAAGTTTTCTGAAAGCACATGAAAATGTGTCTCACATGCCCAGATCGCTGGGCATAATATAATGTTTCATTTGGGGATAGGCGATGAAGGAATAAACTACTTTCTGATCTTGTTTTATAGTAATATTCCTAGTAAATTCATGAACATTGGTGTAAATGTCATAATTGAGGGTATATTTTTCCAATGAGAGGTAATATAAAAGTTAAAATTAACAGGTCCATTATTGTAGGGACACAAGCCGTATCTAATATTTTCCTCCTCTGTATCTCTGTAATAATAACCCATGCTTATCTCAGTCCAGGTGGATTTCTTGAATGCAAGATGAGGCCATGAAAGATGTGCAAATGTATTTCTTTAATTATTTACATCAATTTCTGAAGAAAACAGTATTGCCAAGAAAGGGTTAGAAGTTGCTGAAATGAATTTGGGAAGAGCTCCGTAAAGAAGAGAAATTAGGATCATTTTCTCAATTATAAATAAGAATGAAATAAGTCCTTTCTCAAGAGAGACCATGGAAGAGGACAGTGCTGTAAGGAGTTGCTGAAGAGCACAGGTTACCCCCACATACAAAAGGAAGAGGGATCCTGTGCCCGCAGGGAAATGTGAATGCTCAAACAGGATTGATGACAGCTAGAAGTTTACTTAAGTCAATGGATTTCAACTGGAGTATGCCTAAGAATGATTTGCATAGAAAAAATGTTGCCTAAGAAAATAGGGAATCATGAAAATTCAGTAGAGAAGGCTAAAAAATTTTCTAACACCCACTGAAATCACTACCAACTTCAAGGAAAAAAGAAAAAGAAAAGAAAACCCTGTGGTGCGGCACAAATCGTCTAAGCACAGGCTTCGATTCTTGTAAGAGGTTATTGTAGGCAGGGTATGCTAAGTCACCGCTACCCTAATAGGTTGTGTTGACATTTCGCATGTATTTTTTTAATGAGTACTCCATGATTTCTTTATAATAGACATATATGCATTTTATCAGTTAGGGGCTTCTGTTGTTGTTGTTTTACATTAAACAGATGGCTCTCCCTGTCCCTTTTATGATTAGGACTTGGCTATCCGCTCAATATTATTATTTTGTCTTTCTGGTTTAGAATGTCTGTTGTTGATAATGAACCTATCCACACATATAAAAACATACATATCCATGCATAAGTATTATATATAGAAAATTAATTAATAATTAAATATTTTAAAACAAGAGAAGCATATGTAGGTATAGACACAATGTTACATAGATATACATTTCCTTGTGGAAGTAAAATATTCATATTTGCAGGCATTTATGGAATATTCCTTTCTATAACATCCAGTTTCTGCCGGAAAAAAAATAAAATGTCTTTTCTATAAATGTTTCTTTCTTTCTTTTTCTTGTTTTTTTTTACTCCATGTATTTCTCTCCAATAACAAAAGTGCAGTTCTTTTAAAATGCCTTTTGCATAATGTCACATTAAATGTGGCTTTTAATGATTGGTTTTGATGATTTTTGAAGATTTTTGTATTTAGATGGCATACACATTTTCAATCATGTCTTAATTACTTTTAAAAATGCTGCACTGGCTTAGGGACAAGACAGATAACTTGTTAAGCATTTGAAATTTCTGAGCTGTTTTCTCAGTTCTGGCAGTCACTACCCAAGTCCAGATTGTAACCTCCTTTCTGCCTCCAAAGCCTGCCTTGGCTCCGTGTCCAGCGAGGGATTATGGATTTAGCAAGGAAGGTAAGTGTGACTACAAGCATTGGCTCACCATCTGCTCCCCAGCAGAGCGTGGGCCAACCTGCATCGCCTGCAGCAAGACCAGGGCAGTGTTCTCCAGCCAGCCCTTTCCAACCTGGCCCAAGGCACGCTGCACATTCAGTCAGATGATTAGGTCTAAGTAGTCCATATGTAACAGAATATTTTTCCTAAATACCAAAATGAAAACAAAATGAATGCCATTTTTTTTCATTCTCCTTACTCGATACATCAAGTTTTACACAAATAAATACTCTCTTAAGGTTTATGCAAATGATAGAAAAATAAAACTATGCATTATTTAGCAGTTCTTCCTATTTCAAGATCTAACAGACTTTATTCACAGCATGTTTTTCCCTAGTTTATGCTGGCCTTCTTTTCTGATTCGACTTTTTAATTCATCTTTTTAAATTATTCCTTTTTAAATCATTATCTTATGTGTCTTCATAGATTTTAATGTATTAATCTATTATTAATTTTTACTATACTTAACCTAATCTTAAGTTGTTTAAAGCTCTTTTAAGGGTAAACACTTGCCTTGCTTCAAAAATAGCTTGTACTTTAATATTTTGTGTATTTGATCCAGTAGCCTCATTCAAGCCTGTCACATAAATTATAATTTTTATTGTGGCATTTTTATGCACAGGATATTCAAGTATCAAACAAGAAGATTAACCTTTGGGTTCAAGAACCAAGATTATTTTTCAATTCATAAGAAGATTTTTTTAGTCACCGATATTAACACATTTATTTCTTTTTGAATTTATTTTGTTTCAGGTCAAGAGCTTAAAAAAATGATTTCCATAAATACCAGAAGAGCATGCAGTTTCTGCCTCCTTTATTCCTATTGCTGAATTGAGGCCAGAGTGAACCTGGAAATAAGCTAAACAAACACCTCACCCTTTTTTTACTTAAACTGTTGTTTTCCTGACTGCAGAATGCACACAGAAAACAATCTAAAACTGTATAACCCATAATACAGTATATTAAATTACAACATTGGTCAGTAATGGAAACTTATTCCCACATATGAATTATTTACAGCCCATTTAAGTAATCCATATTCAGGTGTAGCAATGAAAAAAAGTGCAACATAAATCTTTAATGTTGACCGGTTGAGAGAGCAGAGCTGAGGATTACAGACATTTTAAAGAAAGGAAAAAAAAAAAAACTAAACGAATTGATATAGCCTGTTCAGTGGCTTACTGCACCAGCGTGCTAATAAATTGACGGATGGCGTGTCAGGGGTAGGAGGTGAAACCCTAGCATTTCTAATAAGGC
>NW_026067917.1:9368888-9441210 GCF_014885135.2 Alexandromys fortis
ATGAACACAGCTCTGGGAGGGGGGAAGCTGAAATTCCCACATTGCTGCTCCGCTGACTCACACGGAACACCTGTTTCCCACAGAAGTGGGAGGATGCTTAGAAATGGTACTCCCTTCTCCTTCTCGTGTCTGGATGAGAGTGATTGTCATTCTTGTTCTGATCCCGTTCATCAGGAAGCAGTCCAGCGGACCAGCTCTGTTTTGCTGAGGTCCATGCAAACGAGTTTCTTGTTTCCAGGAAAAGAACCGTTGAGTCAATGAAACCGCCACACAGGAAATTGCACGTTAAAGCCTTCAAAGCTTGGAGGCTTTATTACTGTATTTTGGGGGCCCCCAAATTTCAATGGCAATTTGATTATTGTCATATTTGAACTAAAGACAATTACTGCCATACTTATGAAACACTGAGCAACAAAATTCAATTATTAAGATACCTCAAGATAAATTTAGTATGGTTGAAAAACAGATCCTTATTTATAGCAGAGTTCCTTAGCTTCCAATCAATCAACCAATGCATGATATAATGAAATTGGTATCCACTCACTTCACAGTCTCGAACCCTACACTAAAAAGGAGCTTTATTCACTGATTTCAAGTCAAGGTCCATAGGATATGTTTCTAGATAGCTCCCCCATGTTGTGCAATTCCAACTCAGGTTAACTTTTGTAACTGAATGGGTATCGGTTTTGAAATCATCAAAAAAAATTGCTGGAAGGATCTATAGCAAACAATTAGCCTAAACAGAGTGAAGAAAATAAGACAGTTACCTCGGCCCAGTAGCTGTTAATGCACTGTTGGCATTTTTCCAGTTGAAGAAAAATAAGGCAAAGCTAGGCAGTGGTGTTGCACGCCTTTAATCCCAGCACTCAGAAGGCAGAGGCAGGTGAATCTCTGTGAGTTCAAGATCAGCCTGGCCTACAAGAGTTAGTTCTAGGACAGACTCCAAAGCTACAGAGAAACCCTATCTCAAAAAAGCAACAAACAAACAAACAAATAAGGCTAGAAACCATAACAAAGATTCTTAAAAAACTGGGTTCATCTTGGTCTTGGTTTTTGATGTCAATGACTTCTTGCTTAAGTACCTTCTAATTTGAAGTTTGTATTACCACAAATTTTTTATTTCTTTTATTATGTTTTTTTTTTTTTTGTAGTCCAGGCAGGCCTTGAATTCAATCTATTGTCTCAACTTTCAGAATACTAGGATTCTAGGTTTATACCACCTTGCCTGGTACTTTTACATTCTTATTTAAGAAAAGATCATTTTCCTACAATATAGTCTAGGGATGGGATGATTTCCTCACCCCTAACTCTTTCCAGATATTCCCTACCTCCCCACTTGGAAAATAATTAGGCAAATGCCCTATTTTGGAGCTGTAGCTCCAGTAATACCAATACTTTTTTTTTTTTTTTAAAGATTTTTCTTTTTATAGCTATTTATTTTATTTCATGTATATTTGATTTTGGAGTGTTTTCCTGCATGTATGTATGTGCACCAATTGATTTGGTGCTCACAGAAGTTGGTTATGAGTGTATGGGATTTATTAGAACTGAAGTTACCCATAGCTGTGAATCACAATGTAGGTTCTGGGAACTGAATCAGGTCCTCTGCAAGACCAACAGAGCTCTTAAATGTGGAATCGCCTTTCTAGCCATCACTACCTTTTTTTAAATTAAGACTATTTCATTTAATTATTTTGTCAAATGTTGAGAGTTTTATTAAAGTAAACTTTGGAGCAACAGTTCTGATAGCAGAATTATTAATAGGCTTACAAAGATTATTTGTTCGTCATTCAAAAACACACTAATTCCAAATGAGTAACACAGTTTGGATAGTCACTTATCAGATTGAAATATGTGAAGTTAAATTCTGAAAATTATGTATAGTATATTAGATAACATATATAACGTATGTATATAAAATGTTAAATTAAGCAATCCACCTCTGTGCTTTGAACAAAAACAGTTCCTGAGGAAACATCTTCAGTGTCCTTTGCCCTGAGAGTCAGTTCTGTAGTGAGCATGCCAAGGAGAAAGACACACTCCACATAAATATTTGTCTTTTACATATTCAAATAAACTAAGTAATCTTTTTTCTAAGAGCTCTTAACCACCTTTGATTTTCATAGACTCCATTGGATTACGGCACCAAAAATTTTCTAAAATTGATTAGAATATTGATCATTTTTCCATAGGGGATCGTGGATGCCATGGGCTACACTTTAGAAATAACCTTTGTAAAGTAACATACAAAGAAGTAAAAACGAGATCATGCTATTGGTTAATTATTGAAATTACAACCCATCGCCGGTATTTCAAGCTTAATAAGCATGACATCTTACTGATTGCTGTTTTACTGAGATGATACTAGAGGGAAGGGGCCCCAAGCCTGCTGTGGAGATCAACTAAATAAAGCGTTAAGATATATTTTTCTAGGGAGTCAGAGATGTGGTTCTGCAGTAGAGACAGCATGCTGCTTTTCAGAGGGCCATGTTTAACCCCCAACACCCAAGGAGGTTGCTCGCAGCTGCAGTATCTCCAGCTCCAGGGTACATATTACCCTCTTCTAGCCTTCATGGCCAGTGTCCTCCCATGAACATGTTCATACACAGAAACACATACCTACACATAATTAAAAATAAAAATGTAAGCCGGGCGGTGGTGGCGCACGCCTTTAATCCCAGCACTCGGGAGGCAGAGGCAAGTGGATCTCTGTGAGTTTGAGGCCAGCCTGGTCTACAAGAGCTAGTTCCAGGACAGGGACCAAAAGCTACAGAGAAACCCTGTCTCAAAAAATCCAATAAATAAATAAATTAATTAATTAAAAAATGTAGTAAATCTTGAGAGGTAGAATTTCCTAGTAGTATTCCTTAGGACTGCATATTGTTTTCTTTAGACAGTTGCAGTTGTCACGAAAATACCCATTGTGTTGATGTCCCTCCAGCTAAAATTTCTTCAGAAGGCATGATGTTCCCTAGATGTGTTAAGATGTTCTACGCCAGAACAATGAATAAAAACATTTTTAAATACTGAACAACACAATGTGAGTAAAACCATGAAAATATTTTGTGGTGGTCGTTGGAAGATGGGGGTAACTGACGTTATCCAGGGAGAAAGCCTTGTCTTTGTTCATGGGAAACTATGTCAGTTACTAATAATTTATTTCAAGATAATAATTAGTAAGAAGTTTATATTTTGTGAGTAAATAAGTGCTATAAATAATGGCTGGTCCTGAAAACACTATTCTGATGCCCCATATATTCAGATATACTTTAGATTAAAAATTATAAATGAGACTGTTATTTCCAGTAGTAAATGCCACACTCTGTAATGGAAGCAAACGATATCTTGTTTTTAACTCCATGCAATAATACAGCAAAGCTCTGGGGTACTAGAGTAGTTCATTTTCTGAATATCAATTAGCAATTAGCTCAATTTTATTGATACAGACACAAGATTGAATGATGGAGAGTTTTCTGGTCTTATCCTCCTACCCAAATAACAAGCTCAGCAATAATGAATGGCGCTTTGGGGCAACTCCCATGGTCATCCCCAATCTTGACTCCCCAGGTTAAAGAATCAATCCTTGTAGAATACATGGACTAATAAATGGGTGACTCTCACTACCTATGCAAAATTTGATTATCACACCAAATAAATTTTTCTCAGTTGTACATTATGCTTAGTAACGTTTAAGATGGTTGATGTTTCAGCAAGAAACTGAGCATGCTCAGTTGTATTCTCTTCTTCCTGTTCTCTGCTTTTCCTTTTTCCAGCCCCATCCCCCAAATCAGTTTCTTTGAGGTCCTCAGATAAATGGGAGACAATTCCCTGACAACAGTCAATCATCCAATAGGACACTTCAAAAATCCCTTAAAATACTGAGCTTTTTAGTGGAGTGCTTTATGGCTGTCTCTAGACCAAATCCTTGTATACTAGGCAATCAAGTCATTGTATCAATGTAAATTCAACTGACAGCCCTTCCGGTAGTGAAGGGCTTCAGGTTAAGGTGCATGATTTGTGCAGTTCTTATGGGCAGAAGCTCCTTCTCTGTAATTTTCACATTGTTCAACTCTGAGTTTTATAGCAATACTGTCCTGATAGTACCAAATTTCTTCTCATAGAGACATGAGTATGCTTTGAACTACAAGATCAACTGAGAATCTTCAGAATGGTTTTGTGGAACTCTGAGGTCTCATGAGTATTTAATGACACCCAGGGAGACACTGGAAGAGAGCTGAGAATGTTGAGCAAGTGTTTTGTAAGTTCTACTTGCTCCTTGAGGCCTGAGCCATCTTGTTTTTAAGGAAAAATGATGGTAACAAAGTAATAAATGAATTAGTATCACGGTAGTAATTTCAACTTGGTTTTGATATGAAGCCAATTTTAACTGATTTTCAAAAATAACTGTATTTTCTTTTTGAACAAAAACATTGGTTTTATGCTTATTAGAATGTGAAGTTCCTCACTAAATTTTTTGCTTGTTTGATTTTTTTTTTTCTTTTCTCTATGGAACAGTCCTGGCTGTCCTGGAAACTCACTCTGTAGACTAGATTGGTCTCAAGCTCAAGCCTACCTCTGCCTACTGAGTTCTGGGATTAAAGGCGTGCACAAATACTGCCCAGCTACCTCACTAAAATTTCTTAAAGTTATAGATTTTAGAACTTAGGAAAGAGATAAAGACCAAATCCCTGGTTGAATGGGCCAACACACAGATGGCAAAAAATTTCTTGCCACTATCAAAGTCTTGTTTTGTAACAAATGTTGAAATG
Source organism: Alexandromys fortis (assembly GCF_014885135.2). Taxonomy (NCBI): domain Eukaryota; kingdom Metazoa; phylum Chordata; class Mammalia; order Rodentia; family Cricetidae; genus Alexandromys; species Alexandromys fortis. The sequence goes on from NW_026067917.1 coordinate 9,373,658, forward strand.
AAACTGATTGTGGCACTTAGATATAACTGATATATAAGATATAATTAAGATATAAATTCATTTAAAATAGGTTTCATTATTGAAGTGAAAACAGAGAAATAAATCTGCTTTACTTGTACAAGTAAAATATATTTTTATATACCTCCTGTCATTTTCAAGACATAAACAAAAATAAGGAAAACAATAAAAATGGACAAAGCTAAGAGCAGAGCTGCTATTATTACCACTAGGGAATGGTACACAAAAAGTGGTGACTTTCACGAGTTTGTTTCAAAAATCCAGCCATACTTTAATAAGACAAAGATTATGTTGAATGGTAGGCTCCTGTAAACGTCAACAGATCTTAGCATTTGATCATCTGCCTAAATATCCTTCCAAGAATCACGACACCAAGAAAGCATGCATTTATTAGAGCAGGGATTGAGGCCTAGAAATGTAACAGATTCAACAATGCACAGGAATTTGCTTAGTTGGGGCTGAAATAGGCATTGTTTGAGTCCAGAATCACTTGCTGTCTTGTACTTGACCTCTGGACGTTGTTATGGACATGGTGAAAGCAATGATCCTACACATAAGGCAGTCCTGTCATTAAAACAACGTAAGTGATATTTAGTATGCGCCAAGGAATTTACAGAAAGATTTGGTCCTGGAAGTAAATAGAAATGTCAACGAACAATAATAAGAGAGGCAGGAGGCAGGGTGGAGGGCAAGGAGCACAAAGGTGAAGTGCAGCCATTGGCTTCAGCTGTCCCTTACAGGAGACTTGCAACAGTAAAGGAGGTCCTCTCTGCTCCTAACGTTAATGACGGAAACATTTTGGAACATTACAGATTAAACAACATAATTTTCCACCCTCTAGAATGAAAGGAGGGAATTAACATAAAACATAGACTTAAGGAACTGGTCAAAAAACACAGCTAGAGCAGAGAAGACAGGAAATGAGCACTCACTGGATAGGTAGGCTCTCGTGCCTCGTAAATAGACTTTGATGAATTGATCTTGTTTCAACAAGAGTTGATGCTTTCAGCACTTCCTTTCATCCCTTCCCTGCAATCGATCTAAATTTCCGAGGAGTGTGGAATGAACATTTTCATTGGCCAGCTTTCCTCAGTGTTGACTGGATGCACAAATAAAAAGGCAATTCTCAAGTTTCTTCTAAACAACTTGCAGCAATGTCCAACAAATGAAAATGCTTTGCATAACAGTTGAAGCCCTCACCAAAGCCTTTTTATCTGCCCCACCCCCACCCCGACCCCTCTTAAAAGGTGTGTGGGAAGGTCCAAATACTTGGACAAGCCATTAGTCTTTCCGTGGTACACGTGTGAAGAATTCCTTCATTCCTTCCAAGAACCTCATTTCTCTTGCATGGAAACACGAATAGCTTTATGGTTTTGTAACCTGATGCCATAATTTGACAAAAGTTATCTTTTCACTTTTCTAATTTGAGAATTTAAATTATCTTTTTTTAAAGTATACTTTTATTGCTTTAAAATACATATAATAATACAGAACATCCAGTGGTTTCTTTTCAGGTTCAAGTTAGCACCGAATATAATAAAGAAATTATACTAAAAACAAGCCTGTTCATCTTTTAAAGTCTCCATGTAATCATTATGTAGAAAGCAGTTGTTACAGAAGAATACAATAGAGTGTTTTCTTGTTTACTGTTCTGCTTTCCTTCTTTAGAAGACAGTACAGAACCAACTGATGAAAAGCGTCTGGAGTTGCCAGTGTTTGCCAAAAGGTCAAAACTAAAGTGACAGATAGTAAAGGAAAAGAAACAGCATGTCATCACTGAAATCATACTATCATAATTTACAGTGACATAACTCAGAAATCCTCAGAAACAAGATGAAGTAAGAGAAGCTATGAACACAAGTCCACCTCTCAGGTTGACGGCTCATTGTCATAAAGTCTGAAAGAAACACACAAAGGCATTTTGCCACTTTTAGCAACCTGCAGGACTTCTTGATGTCAACCAGGGTGAGATACTTCAAACACTCTCGTCTATGACTGCAGGAGCAAGAAAATGCCGGCTTAAGACTGCTTCATTAAAAGTTGGAAATTATAGTTTTCTGAACCCATAAATAATCAAGCACAAGTTTTCGTTGCTGAAAATTCTCCAGAGAGCTAAAATGTAAGCTAAAATGACAAAGACACTCTGCAAACATGGTGTGGCTACCACAGTGAAACAGTGCTCCCGGGAAATGGTGCGCATTGGACGACTGTCAAAATTTGCATAACTTACTCTGCATGAATTAACTATGAAGCATAAAATTTGACTTTGACTTAAAGACACATGGAATTGTCACGTCATGTTTCTAGACATTGCAATCATGACATCAGACTAATTCCGAAGTCATCGACGAAACCAGAAAAACATGGCTGTCACACATGACTGCCATGCCCTGATACACAGGAAGAGAAATGTAGTCCAGCCAGGAAAACCAAACTAAACCAAACATGGAACCAAGCTAGGTCCTTGTCTAAGTGTGTTTAGGAATCTTTGAGGTGGGCACTTGTCACCAGAGTCCATGGTGACCGCTCTGATGTATCAGGCTGGTGGACTAGGCTCCCAGGAGAAAATTCAGGGATGTTGGGATCTCTAAGGTTATTAACTGTCCAGAAAAATCAAAGTCTGATATTTAACATCTGTCCTATTGATTTTAATCATTTATCTTCTGATCAAAATTTCAAACGGTGCCAAAAGGAAAAAAAAAAAACATTAAGTCAAAAGGATTTGGTGGGGGGTATCTTTGTTTCTCTCCCAAAGCCTAAAAGTTATACTCAACGGCGGCACAAAGAGTAAAGAGGTTGTTATTCATATTAACTACATTTACATTCCTAACGCAACATCCAGAGAGCTAATAGTGGGGTTATTAACATAACAAACGTAAATGTTCTATATAAATAATACTGTTTCAGGCCAGCAACCGCTCATCTGACAGCATTTAGGCACAGGCTCAACATCTGTTTATGAACACTTTGCCTAATGATATCATCAGATATCATTAAGTGCGGCAGAATACAGCATAGAGGCAGGTGCAGCTGCCTTCACAACCCATCACAGAGAAAGAAAAGAGCCGCATTCCCCATCCGAAAACCCATCATTAGGACAATTTTCTTCGACAAACCAGCCCTGTGATTTCAATCTGTATATCACCTGTAATTGTAGTTTTTAGCAAGAAGCTGATTCTATACATTTAGCGACGAATCACGTTGATGGCCTGAATACTGGAAACACATTTGTGGTACCAGCTGCGGCAGCTTTTTTTAGAGCCTGTGTTAACAAAATACTGCTAACAAGGCAAGGCTTGGAGTGCGGCTTTGTTTCTCTTTCTTGTTCATCGTGTTTAGATGTGCATAATTATGGAAATTAGCAATTGATTGCTTCTCAATAATAATTGATTACTGGTCACTGAACTCTGCTGCAGCAGTTTCCTTGAGGTGAGTAGATAAGTGAATTCCTTCCAGCTCTAGCCCGACAGAAAGAAAGACCAAAAGAACTCTCGATGGTACATCAGTTTCCATGATAAACAGACCAAAGGGATAATAGAATATCCCAGAATCTAGTTTGCCCTGAAGCAAATTGTAAAGATCATAGCAAGCCTGCAGAATTCTCCCTGTGGACCATGTAAGAAACATACATCATTTTTATATATGTCAGTTGGTCTTTGATTTGAAAATATTTCTACCCATTTAATTTATCTCTTTCAGTCAGCTTTCTTAAGTTGTACAATTTAAGGGTTATATCACAAAAATGAATACCAATTCTCTATACCTCTCAAAATGAAACAGACTGACAAAATAACGTGAAGTCTCTTTTTTTTTGCAAAGAGGTATAAATTCAGAAGCCTATCATGTCAGACAGACACTGAGCGCTTCAAAATGACTCTCCTCGTTTTTTGATCTGCCGTATATCCATCCACATTTTGGTCAGTGCCGACTGGCTCGTTCAGTATAGCGTACCATGCCTTGCTGCCGCTCACGTTTAAAGGAAAACACACATATTTCTTGGCTTACTCAGTGCTATCAATTTGAACACAACATATCCAATTCAAATGTGCTGCAGTACATGGAAAGCTCACAGACAATAAAGAAGCCGAGCTGTTTGTTAAACGGGAAACACCGTGACTCATGGTGTTTCAAAGATGTGAAAATCAGTAAGGAAGGCAACAGCAACAGGAAAAGCTCCGCATTTAAGAAGAGTCAAGTGTTAAACGTTAAATGATGCCCTCCCTGGTGTGTGTGTGTGTGTGTGTGTGTGTGTGTGTGTGTGTGTGTGTGAATTTACAGAAGACATGGCTGCTTTGTGACAACCAACTTTACAACCCGATTCATAAAAAAAATGCAGCTTGGTTAAGTTAGTATGCTTGATTTCAATCGTGTTTTTATCCCAAAATGGGTAGCAGATTGTACAATCATGACTCAAAAAAAATATGCACAAGTTATAAGAATTAGGCAACAGTTTGAGAATAAAGCTGAAATCCTTCTATCTGCCCACTGTGGGATTTCTCACATAACGAGCAGGTGCATTTCCAGAGATCTCTGTCACAGAGATGGCCAGAGCCACTGTTTGCTGCTTCCCCAGCAGCAACACAAGATAAAATGGTGATAAAACTCTTGACTAGAGATGAAAATGCCACACTGCACGATTGTGCAATTCTAATCTCTTTGCACTGTCCTTTTAACAAGAATCTATAGCCCTGCCTCACCAGCTCCTCTGTACAGTGACATTTGTGTACTAAATAGCATGATTTTGAAATTTTGTACCACTCCATAACCAATACCTTAAATAAAATAGAATTTAGGCACTGCGGGTGAGTCTGTGCACACACACGCCATGATGTTAGTGCCAACAGCATTTAAAAAAATACAGACAGATCCTCTGTAATATATCTCTGGGTTTATTATCAGCATGACATTTTAATGCCTATTATTAAAATTGTATTTCAGGGGTTGGGGTGGGGTTCAGGTGGGAGAGTGCTTTGGAATATTGGAAGAAGTTGCACATAAAATGATTTTGGTAACCTAGTGATGTCCTTGACACATGTTGGCACCGCAGAGTGTGTCTGCTTAAAGAGACATATGGCTTAAATGGCAGAAGTCAGAATTTGAAAGGTATTAGGAAAACCATGTGGGGCAAGTTTGAACCGATGTTGGCTGGTCTCTGACTTCACATGCTCAAAACCCATACGATAAATAAACCAACTGATTCATACTTCCCGGCTTTTGGGGGGGGGACTTTTAAAATCACATTAATAGGAAATGAGGTTTAAAATGAAACTGCTTGCTAATAATGCGAGGAGACTTTAACATACTAAGGCTTAAAAAAAAAATAGTAAATGATTCTGGACAGAAACCAGCTGGTGTGGCTTGCTGTCACTGAATTTTCCATTGCTGAGATCAGGAAGCCTTTTGGAGAAAAATCAGAAGCCAACTCTGTCTCGTTTTTCTGCTCACCCCACAGTTCTGCAAAGCCGCAGCCCACTGACCTTTCTCTAATTCTAGCCTCAACAAATCATAAGACCCTTTTCCCAGCTCTCCTGGCTTACCTGGGAGGCGGCCGACTGCCCCTCCCCCACCTCTTATTGAGGGATTCTACTCCCAGGAGCAACCTTGTTGACATCCTCTATTGCTATTTTCCCGACTTTCCTAACAAAGAGGAAGAACTGTACCATTTACACCCTCAGCCGGCGGGAGGTCCTCGGCGCTTCCTTGGGATAGCCAGGTGGGCTAATGTACTTTAAATACGTGAGGCCCAGGCTCATAGTTTCCGTAAAATACCAGGTTGTCAATAGGAAATGAAAGGCCCCATGCGGTGTTAATGAGAGTTTACTTAATCTCACCAGAGTGGGGTTTTAGTCAGCAAAACAAAAATAGCGTAGAGTTTCTTTAATAATAATACTTTACTTTGCTGCTACCTAAACTTTTCCTGGACTAAACAGGTTTATATCTGAGAGCTTAGCTAATTTCTTTTAAAAAATGAGACCAATCCCTATACTTTTAAAACTTGTCATGCACCTTACATTCAAATTTTAATTAAGATACAACTTATATTGTTTCCATACTTGGCAAACATATTAGTAATGTATAACTTTGAAAAAAAATTCAAATTATCCTTGCTATTTTCTTTTTTGAGGCAGGTTGAACAAGTCACTCACTCTCAAGCAAGTACCAGGGAAAATGACTTTCTATTTAGACACAATTCCCATAGAGATGAGACAAGAGAGCGAGGGGGCTGTTAGCAGAAGGAATTTGGAGGGAGCACATTTCCAAACATGTGTACATCAGAGACTCCTCAATGCTTGCCTGGCAATCTGTTTTTATGTAAGTTTGTTTTTATACGTAGTGGGGAGCATTGATATTTAAATTTGCACAAACCACTTTCCATAATGAATTAGAAGTACATCGCTAAACTTGATTTGCAGCTAATCAATTTTGGCAGACAACAAAAAGTCAAAAACTGTTTTTGTTTTTCATGTTGAAAGCTCTCTTGAAGGCCGTTGAAGAGTTTCAGAAGAGACAGTGGGAGTGTCCAAGATCAGGGTAGTCAAGGGACAGGTGCTGCAACGGTGAGGGGCTGGAAAGTTCCTCCGTGTTGACATTCTAAAATATCAGGTGAATTCTTGTCTTTCCCATTAATACTACTCCATTATTTGGTATAGTGATATTTTGTTTGTGTTTTAACAAATAAAGCTTGCCTGAAGATCAGAGTGCAGAACTAAGCCACTAGAGGCCAGTTGGTGGTGGCTCACACCTTTAATCCCAGTACTTGAGGACTTTAAGCCTAGCACTAGGGAGGTGGAGACAGGAAGGGATCTGTCTGGGCAGAGAGAGGAATATAAGGCAGGAGGAGACAAGAGCTCATTGCAGTCTGAAGCAATCAGTCAGAGGACACAGTCTGAGGACAGGATCGCCTATTTGGTCTGTGGATTTGGTAGAGGTAAAAGGTCTCTCTAGTCTTCTCTGATCTCTGATCTCAGCTTTCACCACCTAATCTCTGACTCTGAGTTTTTATTAAGAATACTTGGAATTCACACTACAATTTGGGGTTATTTAGGTTTTTTTTTAATCTATCAATATTTGTCGTGAAGATAAAAGCAAATTCCCACCAAATTGTAAGGTCAAAAGTAACTCAAAGCTGGGCATGGTGGTGCATGCCTTTAATACCAACACTTGGAAGCAGAGGCAAGTGAATCTCTGTGAGTTCAAGGCCAGCCTGTTCTACAAAGTGAGTTCCAGGACAGCCAGGCTGTTACACAGAGAAACCCTGTCTTGGAAAGAAACAAAAATCAATAAAGAACAACAACAACAACAACAAAAAAACAACAAACAAACAAAAAGTAACTCAAATAATTTTCTCATTAAGTCAACCAACACTGTTACTCTAAACCCTCCACACTCTGGTAGAGCTGCCTTACAGGGCTAACCCTAACCCTGCATGGATGCTGTTCTGCAGAGACTCTCCAAGGATAACTTACACTGCAGTAACAACATAAACCTCAGAATGTGTGCATTCTTAGGAATCCAGGCTTTACCTGTTTTCTGGCCTTCTTTTTCTAATCTTTTTCTGACCTTCCTGATCACTCTACTTGCCAAAAAAACCCTTAAGAGTAGTTGGCTTTATCCATCTCAGAACTGAAGTCTTTTCAATACAGTTCCTCAGTATGGCTCTCCTAGGTGCTGTCTTTCCTCCAAAAGTTTCACTTTCTGCATGATGAACTCCTGGTCATCTAGCAAAATTTAGATTAGATATAACTTTCCCCAAAAACACTTTACCCAATGTTGGCTTTCATCACTGTGTCTTTACACACTATCAACCGTAGAGTCTTCATCCTACAAGTGTATGTCAGGGTCCCACCGGGTTGATGGAGCTATAGCTCAGTTGTGTAGCATGTGGCCCTGAGTTTGACTCAAACACTTTAAGACAGCTTGGGTGGTAGCTACAATGTGAGGATACACTACCAAGGGCAAGTAGGCAAAGCTTTTTAATCTCACACACTTTATACTCCAATTACAACACTGGGCTCGGAATTTGACCCTAAGCACCTTAAGAAAGCTTGCATAGCAGTGAGGAAATACCACTGGGGAAAAAAATGGGCAAAACTTTCTAATCTTAGGTAATTGATCCTCAGAATACAAATTTTACACACACACACACACACACACACACACACACAATGCAGGCAATGTTAATTTCACAGGAAAAAGATTAAAACAAGGAAGTAAAATGTTTGTTGCTAGATGTAATTAATATTCTTCATATTGTGTTTGATAACAGCTCACCAAGAGATGTTTGGTGAGCCATCTACAGATCACATCTTCACTGGCTCTTACATAGTCACCTTGAAGTTTCTTTCTCTGAGCCCTTTCCTTCCTTGCCTCACCTATAACCTAGCATAATTTCTGGCACAAGGTACAAAGCAAGTTTATGGAATCTGGCATTATGAAGGAATAATTTTGTGCACATTGATTGTCAGAGTTATGGGTGTGATGTTATGATTTATTTTTGCTTCTTGGAACTTTGTGGTTTGCACTATACCTTGTGAGGCTTGTAACCTTTTAAAGCAATCCCACCAACAACCAGCAGGTATCTGGAGAATGCCCTCTGAGAAGTCAACATACTCTATTGTTATTTACTGCATGTGATAGCCCTCTAACACATAATCGATTTTTAAACAAATTTAAAAGGAAACAAGTACCAGTAAGATGGGGGGTGGGTACAAGCTGTAGTAGATAGGTCCTGAGATACAGAAAACCATCCAAAATCTTTCCTGATTCTCTACTAAGTCACATGTGTGGCACACATCGAGATCACCTGTTGGCTCCTCATTTCTCCTCTCCCCACCTCACTCTTTTCGTCTTGCTTTGGCTATTTGGTCACTCACTCTGAAAGGCCTCCAATCTGTCTTGATTTCATTTGCTCCTACAGCTTAATACATGACTCTAAGGAACAACATCCAAGTATAGAAATCCCAGTAGCTAACTCCTAGCCAAGTGGCAAAGCACTCTTCCCTATTTGGATATAAGATATGACTTACTTAGTTAAATCTTTGTTTGAATATCTTCATTTCTAATTATATATATATGCATATATATGCACACACACACACATATATATATTTTCGAGACAGGGTTTCTCTGTGGCTTTGGAGCCTGTCCTGGAACTAGCTCTGTAGACCAGGCTGGTCTCGAACTCACAGAGATCCGCCTGCCTCTGCCTCCCGAGTGCTGGGATTAAAGGCGTGCGCCACCATCGCCCGGCTGTTTATATATATATTATATGACAATTTTAAACATTTTTTTAAAGAGAAGGACTAGTGCCTTTGGGTAAGTGTCCTAGTTAGTGTTTTGTCAGATTGGCAAAAGCTAGAGTTATCTAGAAACATAGAATCCCATGTAATAAAATGCCTCCATTAACAAAACTGTAGGGCATTTTTTTGTTTAAAGATTTTTAAACACTCAGGGTGGTGCCATCTTTGACAGCTGGTCCTCGGAGGTTTCTGAAAAGAGACTGAGAAAACTACAGGAAGTAATATAATGGTCTGTTCTGTCTCTTTAAGAGACAAGCCACACCCACTACCTCAGCCATCTGCTGAGACAGGCTGAGCTTCAGCTTCCAGCCTGAGTTCTCTATCCTTTCCATCTTTCTCTCAGAGAGGCAAATTTGGTCTCTCAGCTCCTCTCTCTCTCTCTCTTTCTCCCCCTCTCTGCTCTTCTCCTCTCCCTTCCATAACCACTAAATAAATATCCAACTCCACTCTACATGGCGTGCCTATCCACCTGTCTCTCACCCGCTGTCACGTGGCTGGCTGCCGGAGACCAGCCACCTTCTTGATCTTGTGCACCATCCCTGCCTGGGACTGGCTGCTCTTGGGACCTGCTGCCTCCTGCCTGCCAGGGATTCTGCAGCAATTTTTAATAATCCATTACAAGTAAGCCAGTAGCGGTGTTCCTCTATGACTTCTGCTTTAGTTTCTTCCTCAAGCTCCTGTCCTGATTTCCCTTCATGTTGGACTATAAACTGAAATAAGCTCTTTCTCCCCAGGTTGTATTTGGTCATGGTGTTTTATCATAGCAATAGAAACCAAGACAATGAGTCTCAGATATTTAAAAATCAGCCTGAATTGCTAAAAGACGATCCAAATTGACTTGTGGAACATCTAAAAATTATATGTGAAGACCTCAAATCTTCTCTGGCAAGTTTCACTTCATAAGTGAGGAACACAATTATCTCAAATAACCAAACCAAACCAACAAACCAAATTAGAACAGTGGTATAGAACACAAGTAAACTAAATGTTAAAGTCGGTTGGGATTTTATGGGAATACACACAATCTCTGATAATTCAGTCATAGTCCTCAGTAATGAAATCATAGACACCAAAATCTATTAAAATAGAATCTAAGATAATAAGTATGGAATAGAGAGAGCTTTGGCATATATACTAATGATGTAGAAACATCTTTGAGGAAACACCTATAGACTTCTCTCTAGGCATCAAATGGTCACAACACTGAGGATCATGAAATCAAATAGCCATCGGTAGACTTGCCTCCTGGGATGACTGGACCTGCTCTCACCATAGTGCCGTCACCTTTTACCCCATCTCTGCCATGTTGTACTCAGAGACAACACGAGCAAAGCCACAGTCATTGTCTGCTTCCTAATACAATGAGTCAGGTGACATCTAAGGACTCTATCTCTTAGAACCAAGTCTATCAAGGAACGGGCATTCAATTAATAGTTACAAAAAAAATGGATGGTTACGCCCAACTGAGAGCACAGGATTTCAAATCCCTTGCTGCCAATGCTTCTCCTTCTTGTGGCTGCGATGTAAAGGGGCAAATGGAGTGGATGTCGCTTGGGAACCTGGGGCTTTCATTGACAACACACTGAAGGAGATATTATTAGTTCGGATTTTATTTTTTAAATGGTCATGAGAAAGGATGAACAATGTATTATAGGTCACTCAGCTCTCGGGTACCTGAAGAATTGGAGTCAGGTAGCCTGATCCTGTCTATGTATTGATGAACAGGTTTTGTGTACTTCACTTTTCCTAGATAGAAATTTGGGTCAGAATTCACAACTTGATGTGAAATTCTGATTTTGGTTTAAAGAGGCCGCCAGCAGGTTCACAAGAAGGAAGTGTTAAATGAAATGAATAAAGCCATTCTGATCCTTGTTATTTAACTAGAATTAACATTAAAGTAGCTGGATAAAGCTGTCTTTTGTCCCCTGTTTTTTCTTTATTTAATTGCCCATCAACAGTGTTTGTTGGTGAGGTCTATGCCTTTCACTCAAGGTTTCAATACCAGAGTTTTGCTCACTGACCGTTTCTTTGCCACACAATGGACCACTGAATTTACTCCCCTGAATGGGTTAACTACACTTACAACTGTGTATGTGTTATTAGTACTCACTTTTAATGCAAGATTCTGCAGTGTTTAACCAATATGCACAGGATTGGACTTTACCAGATCAAATCTCCACTCAACCTCTCCTGCATTGGGTAAGTTAATTCTCTGAGTTACTGCTGTGCCCTGTCTGTAAAGAATACCCTGCCTCATGGGAAAGTACGTGAGGTACAGCACAGGAAACTTAGATTAGTGCTTGACACACATCAAGCAGCCGGAACATCCATTATGTTTGATAGACACTTGCAGGTACGTTTGGGGAGCGGGAACAAAAGAAAGGAATGATACCTTGGAGAATTCACATTGTAAGATGTCTGACAATACCGCATTAAGGGGAAAGCCCTTGGGATTTAGAAGTCAGAGAATGACTAAATAATTTCCAGCTGAGCAATTAATTTAATGTTTTTTTTTTCTCCTCAAGTTAATTATCGTAGGTCAATGGCACTCTCCTTCCAGTGTTTGTGGTAGGATTTAGGTAGCACACCTTCTGCTCCGTCTTTCTCTTCTTTCTCTTTTCTTTTCAAAGTTTGGTATTTTCCAAGTCCTTGATGAATTTAGCTGGCCTGGAGTGATTTTGAAAGTAGATTTTTGTGATCTTGAAAGTATGAAAATCTAAAAGAACTCCAGAAGGAGTTACCTAAACTAGATTAAATTCCAAAAAATTCCCGATGCCGTAATACAGTGCAGAATCTTAGGCAGGGAACATTGTCAAATCCTAAAAGTAATGCAAAATTTGACATGGATTTGACATGATTTCTACATGTAACATATAGTTATGCACCTTGAAAAAAAAGCAAGCAAGCAAGCAAACAAAATTCCTCCAGATACTGTACGGCTATGGCTATGTGCGAATCATGCAGTGTCTTCCCACCGTGCGATGAAGACAGGTATTAAGACTTGAGGTCAATTTGAGGTCAGACATGCTCTAATCTGGCCCCTCTGGCCCCGGTCCCCACCACCATCCTCTCCATCCTCTACCCACATGGTCAGCCTTCAAGGGATCCCTGCTCACGTAGTACATTTGTACCGGGACAAGAAATGAATTTCCAGTGCTTCCCTCAGTCCTGGCTACAAATTCTTCCCATTTTACATGAAAAGAAATTTTCCTCCTTCCTCCCTAGCTGACCAAAACAACCACATCCGTTGTTATGCTTGGTGTCCCAAAGATTCCTGCCCACTGAGTCCCACAAGTGTCTCTTGTTCACCTGCCCTGTTTCCAAGAATGTCCTTGGCAATTTGTAAGGCTTTCTATGCTTGTTGCTTTCTCAGTGACCAGACCAAGGCCTGACAAACCCTATGTGGTTAATAAGTGTTGTAGAATGAAAGAAAGAAAACCAAACCATTGTAAAAGAAAACAAATACAAATTAACCAGAGGGTGATTTACTCTGTGTGGTATTCGGACTTTTCTTGGTCATGACACATTCCTTAGAGAAAGATTTAGAAGAGGGGAGGATTAGCTGTGGCTCATGGAGTCGCGAGGTTTAGCACCCATCATTCCCATCTAGGCTGGGACAGATCATTGTGACAGGAAAGACAGGGTGCAGTAGAACTTACCACTGCACAGCAGCTGGGAATTCTAGACAGACAGAAAGGGACAGAGGCGAGATTCCCTTAAAGGCATGCCAACTCCTGGGCTCTGCCTCCCCAAATCCCATCATATTAAGAATCCATTAAAAGATTAATGCATTCATGAGGTCAGCACCTTCTCGGCGGCATCACATCTTGTGATTGCTTTCACCAGGTGGGGACGTAGACCTCGATACTGTACATGGAATGTTTTCTCAGCCTGCGGAATAGGGATTTTTAAAAGCCTCTTTACTCTGCTCCAGACTTTTGTCACAAAGCTCCTGGGGGCCAACTTGGGGCTGAGAAAGAACTAGAGAAGAGAAGAATGAGACACAGGGTAGTTCCCTGGGGCCTTTTATACCCACATTGCTACTGCTAAAGCAGACACATATACTCAGAGTCAAAGATTAGAGGCTACAACTAGTTTGAAAATCAGTGACAGAAGGCCACCCTGAATTGCTCAATTTATTCTCATCATCAAGCTAAGGGCAAATTGTATTTTGTAAACTATTATATAGGACCTCATTGTTCTGCTCTTCAAAATCTACTTCTAGGCCATAGAAATCCCTCAAGAGCATGAGAATACACAGATTTAAGCTAGGTTTGGTGACATAGGCTTGCAACCCCAGCTCCTAAAAAGTCTGAATCAGGGACACAATGAATTCAAAGCCCATGTGTTTATGGAGACTTTCTCAAAATTTAAAAGTGGACTTTGAATATAGCTCAATTTTAGGGCATTACCTAGCGTGAGAAAAGAAGGACCATTTTCCTGTATTTCTAGTTAGAGGAGAATGGAGTGGGGGTGAGGGATTGGCGAGGGAAGGGAGAAGATGGGAAGGCTATGTTGACAGACACAGAACGGAGTTCTCTCCTGTAGTCTCTCTGTCATCCATCTGAGTCTCCCTTCATAGTAGGAGGCTCTTGACCTGGGTGTGCCAATGCCAAGAAGAAACCATCCATGTCCACAGCATAGCATTGCCGAATCCCACCATTGTTTGCCTTACCATTCCCTACCCTCAGGCTCTTTTTCTAAGCATACTGCTTCTCCCCCCACCATGTCCTGTCTGTCTGTGTACCTCCCCCACCTCTTTTTAAAAAATATACTTTCTCTGACTGAGTAATTCCTTCAATTCTTTCATGAACTACCTCTAAGGTCATCATCCGATTCTTCCATTCTGGATAGTGTTACACAAACCCTTTCTACACAGCTATAGAACTTTGTGTCGCACAGCACAGGGCTGATCGTACTGAATGTGTTGGTTCTTGTCCATCTTTCTTGCCTTGATAAGTTTTCTGACAGACTCAGCCATGGCTTACCTTCTGGGTGGGGCTTGGCATAATAAATTGATCCTGGGGAAGAGGAGAGGAGCTGCCACTTTGAACAGTTCTTTGTCATTTAGACATTTAATAAAACTTCAACTCATTGTGCCAATCACCAAGGTATTTGCTATTTAGAAATTCTCTGAATCTCAATCAAAATTGTGCCCAGTGACCACTACCCATGGGTATTTGGGAAGAGAGTTGAGTCAAGATGTCTGACCACTGCCTTCAGCAGTTTCTCACTTTCATTTAGAATAGTGTTTTACCCATATAAGAATTTTCAAGAGGCACTGCGTCCCTTAGGGATGCTAAGAACTTTTTAAATTTAGAAACTTGAAGAGCCAAGAGAGCGATTTTTCTCACTGCACTGTTAATCAAGGGATCTGGCCACTATAGGTCAAGGTCAGCATTTCTCAAAGTGTCTCTAAGACTCACAGATCCCTTGAGAATTTGAACAAAAATGCTCATGATCAGATCAGTTTGGGAACACCACATTCCAGGCTCTGCACGGAGCCCTGTTCTGTCCTGGCACATTACATTCCCTGAGAAAGTTTTCAGGAAAGAAATCTACTTATCTTCATTTAGTTTAACATTTCCTGAACTCAGTCGATGGCAAGCCTTATGAACATGGTCAGAACTCACTGTGGATAAAGCTGGCCTTGATGATGCCATCCTCACTCCTTATTTTGGTTTACTAAGGACAGAATGCACACCACGCAAGGTCTGGAGCTCAAGCAACTATTCGGGGCAACTCTAGCTAACATCGTGGTTTTTTTTATCTTGAAATTCCTTGAGAGGAGGACAAATTATTTTAGATGCATCTTTCCTTATTGCTTAGCGGGAAATGTATAACTTCTTAATTTTACTCTTTTGTTTAGTGACTGGGGGGTGTAGCAAATACATAATCCCTTTATAATATTTTTTGTAATAGAAAAATCATGTTGCTTGTTTTGGAAAGCACAGTTTCTTTGCTTTGTTACTTATATTATTGTTTCATCACTGTCACCACAACCTAGCAGCCGGCTACAGTAGTTACTCTAATGGATTGACCTTAATTTCAGCTTAGAACCTGCTGCCTAATGCGTTCCACTCATGACGTTGATTTTGACGCACATACAAGCATAATACTACCAAACAGTCTAAGCTAAAACTTCATAATAGCTGACGCGGCAGGCAAACATTAGAGTAGACATATTTAGAAGAACGTGTATGGTTAGCATCTACCTGGGTTAGATTCAACACAGGAAGAGGTTAGCTTGTGTTAGATCTCGAAAACTCTATGTCCAGAATAAACCTTTTTTTTTCCAGACCAGTATTTTCTATATCGAAGATAAATTATAATTAAATGATAAAAAAGAAGAAAAGGAAGTCTTGCTTTTGTCTGCCTCAGAAAAAGTATGACCTCTGTAGTTATGAGTTGCGAGGTAAAGGCAGAGTACCCCACTTTGATCGTGTGCACCCTGAATCTGCAAGTGCCAGCTGCACCTGGGGTCCTGCTTGTTAGGCTGTGGAACACGGAAGTCTCAACACTTAGGTTGTCAACTTAAAACAAACTGTCACGCATTTTTCTTCACACATTTGGAACTCAACTTATCAACCTTAACAAGTGTTGTTATCAAAATAATTTTGGTGCCTTTGTTCTTTCCCCTTTCCAAGTAAATTACACTTTTAGGATTTATTAGGACAAGAAACAATTTTTGAATAGCAGGTCAAAACTCTCTGCGGAAAAATTCTCATTACTTTCTAGCCCGAAGCAGTATTTACAACCCAATGTATCCATCTTTTTCCTGTTTCTCCTATATCTATATTTCCTGAATCTTGTTTCTGGGCCTAATGCTATAACAGTGAAGCAGTTTGTTCAAAGCAACACTCTTATTTTTGCTCTTAGCCAGTGCTATACAAACCCTGATCAATTATTGAAGTAGAGCCCCCGAAGTAACACAGCCATTACTGTAGCAGGCGGATAAAAATGGAACACTTTTAGCTACAATATATTTACCTTCGAGTTTGAGCAAACAAACCCACAAGTTAAGCCACCTAGTCTTAGGACTGTGCTGGATGTACCATTTTCAACCACCTTCAAAGTCATCTTCTTCATAAAGCCCCAATATGAAAATTCTTTTTTCTTTTGAAACCGTGTTAACCTTAATATTTATTCCGAAGCTCTGAGAGGCTGGACAGGAAGGGAATGCCTACGATGTTCGTCTGTGTGTGTGTGTGTGTGTGTGTGTGTGTGTGTGTGTGTGTGTGTGTGTGTCTTCATAGCGTAATAGCACCACAAAGAGCCTGGGATGATGTTTAAAACAGCAAACGGCATCACGGGAGGGGAAAGTATTCATTAAGGCTTTTCAGAAAAGTCAAATCAGAGGTGGAGAAAATTTCTCCTAAGGAGCAACCACTAATCACATTTGGTTCCTTCTTCCCCTCTGCTTATTCCATTATTCACAAAAGATTGCCAAAGATGGTGTATTTTTATTTTTAAGCTGCTCCCTTATTTAATTATAGAGAATGCATGTGTTGTTCAGGTTGCCAGAGACGGCAGTGAGGGCTCATCTTCTGGTGGTGTTCACTGCATCTGCAGCCTCAACAGAATGGTGTGTCCCCCCGAAACACTTTTTTTTTTCATTTTTAAGTGTCTGTTCTGAGCTTTAAGGAGTAAATGATAGTGAAGATAACTGGAAATGTTCCAAGGTTTTTATATGCACTTTGCAGTTGAAACCAAAATTAGTAGTTAGATTCCAGAACTAATAATATTTGACATTTATTCCTATCATTGCCTCAAGTTTGGGTGGAGAGTCCCAACAAGTTTCTCAAGTGTCTGAAGGCAATGCTAGACACTGGTATAAAGACTTTGCAATCTACAGAACACAGCAAGCCAAAGATGCAAGCTACCCGCACAGCACCAAAGGTGAGCGCACTATGACAAACACCTCCATGGATTCATATAAATGCCACCAAAGTCACTTGAAGTGTCATAATATTTGAATAGAAAAATCTATGAACTAAAAAAAGCCATATGAGTCTGGAAGCTTTCATAATTTAGGAGAGTTTATCTCCATGTCTTATTATGAAGTGATGTTCATCTTGTCCCCTCCTGTGCTGGTCCATTTGTGAATAGTCCTATTAAATACAGCACACAGCATAAAATACCTCAACCGAAGTGTATGACAGATTATGATCTTATCAAACATTTTTTTAAAAATATGAGAACATTTGTATCTCTGGTTTTATGAAAGCCAGCTCTATCTCTGTATCAGGACAAACACTCTTTATAGAATTCCCAGCTACCATTAGCTGTAGGCGACGATATTACATTATTACAGTTTCAACTCCCTTCCCTTATTTCAAAGAGAAGAAATAACGCATTTGCATGCCCAGTCCCTACAATGTGCATTTCTTTGTTTGAATTGATATTGTCATGTAGCACTGAACAAATGGGTTGAAGAGGCTACAATTTTATCTACAAATGTAAAAATTGACTGAAAGAGAGATGAACCCTTTATTGACTCAAACATCTGTGTTATTATTTGGTGGGTTTCATGTCAGATAGCTCCTGGAAGGTGGTGTCTATAACAGGAAACATGATTTGAAAGGGGCAGACAGAGGCTCTAGAAAGATGTGATTTGTGGAACTGCTCGTCCCTGAACAAGCGCTGCAGAGTGGAAACAGTGACAAATTTATGGGCCGTGAAGCTTATAACAATGACTCACAACTTAAACCTGAGGTCAGACTTAAGAAATATTATTAACTCTTGCTCTAATGCTAAAATATTAGTCAGACCCTCTTCCACCCCCCGGAGCTGAGCCTTCCTGAGTGTCAGCACATTTCCGACTGTCTTCCATGCTTCCTAAAAGCAAACAGTTGTCATTTCAGCAATTTTCCTTTTAGAAACTTCAGACTGAAGGGAGAGGCTCCATCTAATCCTTGCATGGATTTACTCTGAAGTTTTCACCGTATTCCCATTTATGTATTCCGTTATTTTTTTTTGATCTTCTTTTTTTTTAATTTATTTATTTATTAAATATTTCTGTCTCTTCCCCACCTCCGCCTCCCCTTTCCCTCCCCCTCCCCCAATCAATTCCTCCTCCCTCGTCAGCCCAAAGAGCAATCAGGGCTCTCCGTCCCGTGGGAAGTCCAAGGAAAACCCTTCTCCGTCCAGGTCTCGTAAGGTGAGCATCCAAACATCCTAGGCTCCCACAAAGCCAATACATGCAGTAGGATCAAAAACCCATTGCCATTGTTCTTGATGTCTCAGTAGTCCTCATTGTCCGCTATGTTCAGTGAGACCTGTTTTAACCCAGGCTTTTTCAGACCCAGGTCAGCTGGCCTTGGTGAGTTCCCTTATTAAGGGATAACTAGAAACTATTTTAGGTAATGACTAGGAATTATGTGCTGACTTTGATTATGATACAAACAGATCAGTTCTTCAAGATTGCTCAGATAGTCTCCTTGACAAGATAGAAGCAAGCTCCACAGTTAGATTGCAGCACCGAGATTCTTAGTACGTGACCTCATTCCGAGGAAATGTTGAGGATTTTTTTTTTTCACAAAGAGGGGTTAGAGTGACATCTTCACCAAGGGCTTTTAAAGGCAGTTGGTTATAATGACCCCAAGAACACCACATATTGAGATATATGTTGCTTAAAATAGTGTTCCTAAGAGCGGTGTATGCTTGGTTAGCTTGTGTTATAATGTAATGAAGTGGAGAATCACCGCAGCTTGTGTGAGGGTTGCTGGTGGGCAAAGCTCTTAATACTTACCTGACTCCGTAAACAAGTTGGCAGCAGGTAGGATTTCTGCCCTTTCTGTTATATGAAAATTGATAAGGTCTGTATTTAAGGAACAATGTAACAATAATGTCAACTTACAACCCAAACCAAAGGAGAAATTTATTTAGGGAGAAAGTGACACGCCTTTAGCAATAATTAGGTGAAAGTCCTGAGGGAAAGCTAAGGAGGACATACAGATAGTCCAGTCTATGTAAACTAATATAGAATAAATGCCTTTTTTTTACAGATATCTAGATTGATCCAGGACATAGAAAGTTGGGTAATAAACATATTACTTTAGAAATGAAAAATTATAACTCATCTTGTATACACACACACACACACATTGCCTTGAGGAATTTTCTAATATATCGCTGATGGAGAAATGAAAACTTGAGGGAAAACTGAATTAGAAAAAATGTCATAGTTCTATTGGGATTATATGTTGAGACTGCATGAACACCGTTTCATTATACATGTGCTACTTCAGAACTCTCGGGACATGATTCAGCGTCTTTCATTGCCCTTCCACAATGTACCCAAGAGCCTGAAAAAAAAAAAGCAGATTTATTCAACTGGAAAGTGACAAGGACTTAGGAATGATGGATACTTAAGAAATATCTACAAATGTAACACTAGCTACTATGGATATTTCATAGGTGTGTATTATAATTATACTTGAGGATTTTGCCCTTTTTATGAAATGTTGTGCTGTTCATTGGAAAGTTTGATGAAAATGGTTGTAAAGTTTTATCTATAGATTTTGGGCAGATACGTTGAAATACTGAAACATTAACACTACAGTATAATATTTGTACTTCATCCACCCAGTAGGTCATTGCTTACATAGGTGTTTTTCTTTTCTTTTTGACAATTAGATACAATTATTTTATTTTTGACAATTAGATCTGAACTTCAATGTCAATTTCCTTTTTGTCTTGAAATTACTCTTAATTACCAGGCAAATTCTTTAAGCTATGCTCACTATAACTTTTTATAGAAATAATTTTAAAACTTTAGGGAAAGTTTACAATTAAAATTCTGGGTTTGCAATGCTACTGCTGCTAAATTGCACAGTAGAGTTTTCATGTGTGAACAATTTGAGGAAGTTACATATATATGTATGTATATATATGATATATCAAACATATAAGTGTCTGTGTGTAAACCATGCCTTGTAATGTTGTATAACAATTTCTATAGTGATGTTACTGACACTCAGCAGCTCAAAGCCAAAATGTGCTTTTATTTTTTATTTCAATTGGTTTGGAGGTTAGAAAACTATGTGGGTCCTTGACTGAGGGTCTCACAGGCTTTAATTAAGATGTTTAAGGTTTTGTGATATCACCTTAAGTGAACATGTTTTGGGAAGCTGCCTCCCATTATATACTCAGCTCACAACTTAGCTATTTTGCTGGTCTAAGGCCAGTATAAACTTTGAGCGCCATAAATGAACTCTTTGACAGAGATAGCATGCTCAAATGAGATCTCAATAATATCCTAAATTAGGAAAGTAGATATTCCAGTTTATTAAAAATCTATTGAGTATTACTTTAAAATGTAACCAATTTCATAATCATTGCTTATAATGTAAACAGCCACAGGGTAAGAACAGATGGTTGAGAGTGGGGGCCCTCTGGACATTGTCCTATGGTTTTAGTTAGGATTTTATTTCTGTGAGGAGATGCAATGACCATGGCAACTCTAATAAAGGAGAGTATTTGGTTAGGACTGGCTTACAGGTCAGAGGTTTAGTCCATTGTCAAGACAGTGAGAAGCATGGTAGTGCACAAGGACATGGTGCCAGAGAAGAAAACAGGAGTTCTACCTCTGGAGCGACAGGCAAATGGAAGAGAGAGACACACTGGGTCTGGCTTAAGCATCAGAAACCTCCAAGCCTGCTCCCGGAGACACACTTCCTCCAACAAGGCCACAACTACTCCAACAAGTCCACACCTCCTAATAGTACCACTTTCTATAAGCCTATGGGGGCTATCTTCATTCAACCCACCACACTCCTCTCTCTGGCCCTATGATTCAGTCCAACTTCAAAAGTCTCCCTAATCTATAACAGTCTCAAATTTGTTTAAAAGTCCAAGGTCCAAAGTCTTTTCTGAAACTCGAAACTAAGCAGTTTCTTAGCTGTAATACCCTGTAAAATCAAAATCGAAAAGCAGATCACATACTTCCAACATACAGTGGCACAGAATACACACTGCTATTCCAGAAGGGAAGAAAGGGAACACAGTGAGGAAATACGGGACCAGAGTAAGACCAAAAACCAACAGGGCAAGTTCCAAACTCTATATCTCCATGCCTAATGTCAAAGCACTCTTCAGATCTCCAACTCCTTTCAGATTTGTCAACAACAACAAATTTCTTTCTCTTGAACAGGCTCCATTCCCTGCTAGCAGCTTTCCTCAGCGGATATCCCAGGGCTCTGGTATCTCCGAGATTTTGGAATCTCCAAACAACTTCAAACAAAACTTCAAGCTCCTTCACAGCTTCACACAATGGTCTTTCTGGACCTCCATGTAGAGATACCTCTGATGCATGCATGGCCACAGTAGCTTTCCTTAGTCACAGAGAGAGATTCCATAACCCTTTGGCCAGAATCACATGGCCAAAGCTTCCAAATTATGTGGCTTGTTGGGGCTGGAACATGTTCCCCTCATCCCATTATGCATTTACCAGTTTTCTGGGTTTGATGGTTTCCTTCATTGCCTAAGCTTAGCTGTCCTAGAACTTTGCCTGTAGACCATGCTGACCTTGATCTCAGTGACTCATCAGTCTCTGTCTTCTGAGCACTGATATTAAAATTGTTTACCACCACACCTGGCTCTAAATTTTCCTTATTTCTTTTTAACAAGTTGTAAGCTTAACTGGGTGAAGTCTTGCTCTGAGGTCTCTCTTCCTTTATTCCACTTAGCATCAGGATTTTCTTTAACCTGTTTGTACTTCCTGGTACTCCTTTCCTCCTCAAACTATACATTTTGTAGTTTTCCTTGCTCAACATGTTCCTTTTCATTATAGGTCTGCACAAATGTGGCCACTAATAACCAAGAAACACATCAGTACTCAGCAGGCTGCAAATCTCCTCGGCAAAAGCTGTTAAACTGTAACTTTTTAATTTAGCTGCAGACATATTTTTTTGGACTAGGGCAGAAAAGCAGTCACATTCTTCACCAAAATATTACAAGAAACAATTCTAGGCCTCATATTAATATTATCCTTCTCTGAAACCTCTTGAACCATGCCACCACAGCTCAAATCATCCTTAGCACCACTGTCTTCCATACTCCTCATAGTATTTCCCATTAAATTATCATTAAAATGTCCAATTGCTTTTCTATCTAAAGTGACAAAGTGTTCTATATTCCTCCAGGCAAAGGCATGGTCAAGTCTATCACAGAAATATCCCAAAACCTGGTACCAGTTTCTGTCCTAGGGTTTTTTATTGCTGTGAAGAGACATCATGGCCACAACAACTCTTATAAAGGAAAGCATTTAATTTGGGCTGCCTTACAGTTCAGAGGCTCGGTCTACTATCATTAGGGCAGAAAGCAGGCAGACGGCAGGCAGACATGGTGCTGGAGAAGTAGTTTAGAGTTCTCTACATCCAAATCCTCAGGCTGTGGGAAGAGAAACACCCTGGGCCTGGACTGAACATCTAAAACCTCAAAGCCCATGCCCAATGACACACTTTTTCCACAAAGGCCACATTTCCTAATAGTGTCACTCCCTAGGAGCCTATAGGTGTCATTTTTATGCAAGGAACCACACTTATCATGTACTAACTAAGCATAGTAACTGCTTAAATAGTGGAGAAGGCAAGCCTGTATAATCAGAAATCAGAGGAAGTATTGGCACAAGTATGTAGAAATAGATTGACAAGTTGCTTTCATTCCATATCATAAGTAAGAAAATTCAGAATTAGAAAATATAGAAATAAAAATTCAGAAATAATATGTAGGTAAAATGTCTGACTAAATGTCCAAATGAGTTCTTTAAAATAATTCAGGAAATAAATTTTAATTCCTGGGGAGAGCCACATTAAACAGACTTAAGCTAGATTATAAAAAAAAAAATATAGGTGGTTGTTTGGGCAGACACAGACAGAATTGTAGCTTATGAAACAGTTTTATAACTGTTTCTTTCTCAATCATGCATCATCTACTCAGGTACATATGTGTTTAAATTTCAGTTTTATGACTTAGAAAAAGCTTACGTGAACTCTTTGATGCCCCCCTTTTTTTAGTTCTATAAATCAACTTTAGGATCTATTATATAGGTTTTGATCAAAGAATAGAAAAATTTTTTGGATTGTTTACAAATCTCTTCACTAGAAAGAATATAACAAAAACATTATATGAGAAACAGACCTTGAAAACTATTAAGTCTCAAAAATCTTGACAAGGCATTAAAACACTTCTGAGTAGTGTTTTTCTCATTGATTAATTGCCTTTACAGCCTTCCTTGACTTCATATTTGGCTTAATTATGGGATGTTAAGACCACTCTAAAATTAGAAGGTTTCCAAATGGACCACTAAACGATAAGATTATTATCTGAAGCAAGAGTACAGACAATTTAGGGTTACACACATGGAGAGTAGACAGTAGAGGAAGTGTGAAAATGGTGTAAATGATACACAAAGGCTCCACGTTCGCTTTGCCTTTCAGCGCTCATCTTTCTCACTAATGATTATTTCTGGCATTTAATAAATAAAAAATGAAGCAAAGTTTCACTCAGTAGCATTATAGATGAAAGTCAATTATTTAATTCATGAAAGTATATCCAACATGAAGGTACTGTTCATTATAGATGGAGACTTCCCATAAAATTACAGTTTCAAGGTGGGGTTTGGTACCTATACACAAAACAAATGACTTAATGTCTCAAGGTAATTTACTTATTGTGTAAGCAACAGAAGTTTCAATTCATATTTTGTATCTTTAGGGAAGAATACAACCGAGATACACATCAGTTTTCCTCCTAGATTCCCAGTCTTTTCTGTTTGATAATCACTATAAGCAAGGTGACAAGCCAGGACTCTGGGAATATTTATTGAATTGCAAAAGAAGAAATCTGACAAACAATATACTTAATCACTATCCATTCATCATCATCAGCCAGTGACAGGTTATAAAAACAATTGTAGTAAAATGTGTTTGGCTGAGGATGAGGCTCTAGAGTATTAAACAAAAAAAGGATTTATATTTGAGCAAACAAAATTATGCTGGAACCAGAAAATGAAGAGTATTTGAAGAAATGCTCTGAACTCTGGTGACTGATTAGTCTTCGTTTATAGCATCTGTTTCAGGCTGTCTTAAACATAAAGTTTAAGAAATCTTGAGTCAAGACAGGATCCAGCAAGGGAGATAACACGAACTTTTACATTAACTACATAGGAGGCACATTTTTTAAGCCACTGAGGTAAACAGAAGAGGATATATGTTTAGCCAGCTCTCCTCTTTGAGAGTTACATCTTTGAAACATGGGGGGAAAAAGGGGGAATTTCTAAGAAATAAAAAAGCCTCGAGATGCACCAGTAAGTGTTCCAATGTAACCACGGCTTCTGACCCAAGCTGAACATGCCAGAGGATTGAATCTCATTTTGAATATTCATTATAGTCATGTTTTTTTTAAACAATAAAATAAAAAAATTAATGTCACACAGAAACAAAAGCTCTTCACGGACCACAGCCTAGTCACTTAGGTTTACCACAGAGTGATGAACATTCATCAGAATGTCAAGAGATCTGTACTTAACAAGTTTGATGAAGAAAATCTGACAAATACAGTCACAGATAAGTGGCATTTTTTTCCTAATTGTTTTCATATGGATGAATGAAAACCAAGGGCCCTGCTACTTTGATGAAATGCTAAATGGCTGAAAAATTCATATTTATACAATGGACCAGCATACAAACTGAACCTAAGATTATTACTTCAAAAGTAATATGCAGATTTTCATAGCTTAGTGTCCACCACATTCAGACTCAGTACAAGAAATACCACAGATACCTAATCCTGAGACTAGAAATCAGTCTTACTTTCATTGCATCCATTCACTAAAATGCAAGACAAGTAAGTATTAGGTTATGAAGTCACAAGGATGATTTTCCTTAGAGAATAGGTCAGACTTTCTGTGATGGTGGCAGTTCATCTAAGACACATCAATCATCTTAGCAGATAATTCATCCCAGGAATTCTGAAAAAATTACATGAAAACCATAGACTATTTTTTCTTGTCTACAAAAATCATGTCATCATTTCCAGTAAGAAGAAACTGCACTAGAAAAAACAAACAGGGAGACAAGTATATTAACTTTCATAACTATTATACCTAAAGAAAGAAATAATTTTGTGCTAAGTGAATTCATTCCTATAGTTTTATGTGAAGGCATGTATGTGTATGCACAGCATCCTTAAGGTTTCTTTAAAACCAAAGGCATACCTAAACTACAGCAGGTAAGCATTGACTGGAGATTTGAATCTCAGGTCTCTGCACCAGCACTGAACACAACCCAAAACTTTCCTTCATTATTTATATTTCTTCATATAGTTTTCCTGAAGACAATTATAAAATACTGTTCACTTTTAAAATTATCAATTCTTTGAAATGAGTCTCAGTGCCTGCTTTCTGGGCTACTGAGCAGTGGCCTTGTGTTGGAGTTTCCTCTGAGTTCTATCTACATCAGGAACAGCCTCAAGATTGCTGACTGGGATGATCCAGTCTCATAGAATACTCCAGTCAGGACCTAATTTTAATTTAAAATTCTAAATTTTCTTCGGGTCCCCGTCAGATTATCAGCATCCCCAATCAACAGGAAGCAGCCTAGAAAAGTATACCCACATCCCCCCCAAAATGAATTATGGATATTTGTCTTTGTTTAGACTGTTAGTTACAAGTTGTTATAGATAATGATCAAGAAAAAGGCTAAACAAGGGAAACTGGATTCAGAGTTCTTTTTTTCAAAAGAAAAAAATGGGGGAAATGTTCTGGGACAATGGTCATGTACACTGTAAAGACTTGTCATTCATAGTAGTTTAATAAAACTGCCACTACGGGTTTTTGATCCTACTGTACCTATTGGTATCGTGGGAGCCTAGGCAGTTTCGTGGATGCTCACCTTACTAGACCTGGATGGAGGTGGGTGGTCCTTGGACTTCCCACAGGGCAGGGAACCCTGATTGCTCTTTGGGCTGACGAGGGAGGGGGACTTGATTGGGGGAGGAGGAGGGAAAGGAGAGGCAGCCGTGGGGAAGAGCCAGAAATCTTTAATAAATAAATAAATAAATAAATAAAAATAAAATAAAAAAAGAAAAAAAAATAAAACTGCCACTGAGAAAAGGTACCAGGCCATGTGGCTAAACACAAATAATGGATTAATTTAAGTTGTAAGAGCTAGTTAAAAATAAGCCTAAGCTAGTAGGCCAAACAATTTAGAACTATTATAAGCCTCTGTATGGTTTTTTTTTGGGACTTAAGGGCTGGGACCAGGTGGGACAGAAGACAGCCTTAGGCTTCCAAGTGCTATATGGACAACACCTGCCTTTGCTAGAGAAATCTACGGTTATTTGTGATAACTCAGTTGTTAGCATGGATACTGGGACAGTGTGAATATTAAAATTGTTTCATAAAAAATGCCTTAATTAGTATATCAGGAACTTTAAAGGCAAACCTTTCCACTCCCAACACCTTGAGGGCACTGTGGCTGTCCCACACAAGTCATTTTCTCCATATTTGCCTATGTTTGAGCACTTAATCTCCAACTGGGGACTCTATATGGGAAAGCTACTGATTGTTTATGACTATCCAGGAAGTAGAGCACTGTAGGGGTGAGTTTAAATTTGTTTTTTTGTTTTTTTTTTTTTTTTACACTGATTCTATTTCCTGTTCAGTTTTCTGATTCCTTACTACAGATGCAATAAGACCAGCCAACCTCTGGTACTTGGTGTCCATACCTCCCAAACCATGATGCCTGATTTCTTTGGTTTCCTGTATCCCCTTGAAATGTGAGTCAAAATAAACTCGTAAGTTGTTGCTCATCGCGTATTTTGTTACTGCTATGAGAGAAGTAACTAGCCTATTTCATTTGTCCTATTTCTTACTCTTGGGCTGCAGCCAAGTGAAGAAAGAAATAAGTGATAACACTCTAGGAGAAATTCTCCCTACAGTCTTAGCAAGATTGTTAGCCCAGACTCTCAGTCCTGGCCCAGCACTGCACTAGTATAATCAGGATGACCAGATATTGGGTATCTTCTCAGTGTTGTTACTTCCAAGGCAGCAGCCTATAATGTTCACCAATCTAGAAGAGGTATTTTCAGCTTGGCAGTCACTGCAGGCTGTGACTGTCCTCCTGTTCCTCCCCTCTTCTAGCCTTTGTCTGCTGGCAAACAGGACCCAGGGAAAGGAAAACAATACAGCTGAATCAGACAATGTGCTATTCAAAACCTCAAATTTTGCCTTTGGTTGTCACCCACAGTTTCTCCTCTCTCCTCTGCTTCACCTGTCTACCTATCAAGACAGAGGCCGGGAAAATGACAAAGGAGAGGTTTAATGGCTAATGTTAAAAAACACAGTTATTATGACACCAATGGCAGTACATTTCTGAGAAAAGTTTTTAGTTGATAAGCAGAAATGTTTATTTTTGATTTCCTAGTAACTAGCAGGCTTTAGTCTATGAAATGTAACAGCCGAGGAACATTTGGATTCTTACTGGACTCAGCATTGTGCATGAAGAGTGTTTCTGACATAGCCTTTTTCTTCCTCTTTGAAATGCTTGGTTCCCATGAGTTATATATTTAGCTACCCACCTGTTATTTATTATTTTTGTTTACAGAAAACCATAAGTGCACAGAACACATAAAAGGACCTATACAGATGAGTTTTCTAACCCAATTATGATTACAATACCTTGGGCAACAGACAGCAAAGGCAAAAAGATAGAAGTATTTTTATGGTACAGATTGAAAGAGGGGATTTTCGCAAAAGAAATATAAGAGGAATAGACGTAGAAGAGCATCTGGTTTGCGAAAGACAGAATTTGGGAACACACTACATTATTTAAAGTATGAATTAACAGCATTAAATCAAATGAAAGTGGAATCCAATAAAGGAATATTTTTTAGATATGCAATAAAGAACACAAAAGTCAAAGAAAGCGGAACACTCAATCAGACAACACTTCAACATTGTAAAATACATTATAATAAATAACAAACAAGTGGCTAACTGAAAGAGAAGAGGCAGATTGCTGGTTGAGGGCTGTGGTCCAAAGGTGGGCTTGCAGGATTACTATTCAAATCGACCATAAGAGAAATAGATGGATTAGAGACTAAGGGATTTTTCTATGTATCACATCTGAGGTTCAACACTAAAAATATCGAATGGCAATCCCAAATGATGTGGGAATTCCTCTGACTATGTGTTTCTTTTATTGGTTAATGAATAAAGCTTTTTCGGCCAGTGGTTTAGTAGAATAGAGCACAGCGGGAATTCAAAGCAGATAGAGGTGGAGAAAGTAGGCGTAGGTAAACAGATGCCATGTCGCCACTGGAGGAGACAGATGCTGGAACCTCATCTGTAGGTCACAACCTCATAGTGATGCACAGATTAATAGAAATAAGGTAATTCAAGATGTAAGAACCAACTAGAAATAAATACTCTAGAGTCATGACAAGCAGTACTGCAATTAGTATAGTTTCAATGTGATTATTTCGGGTATGGGCAGATGGGAATGAATGAGCATCCTCTGATAACACACAACCTGAAACATGAGATTTCGGTGGTCACAGCATTCATTTGGAAAGTGATTGCTGAGCACTGACATCAATGTGGGAAAGATACTACAGTAACTAGTGAGAGAAAGATGGTCCATTTGTTTGTACTGATTTTCCACTCAGCCACACTGTTTATATTCAACCATTCTCTGAGTGATCTAGCCAGCTTGACTTTGATTGGCTCATTTTTAGTTAAGAGCACTTTCACTCAAGAAAAGAATAATGAAAATTTAAAGATTTGTGAGTTTGAGGGGCTTGCTACCAAGCAGACAAAGGTTTTGGAGAACAGGAAGAAAACCTCAAGTTGGTTATTTGAGAAATTTGCCTTTTCTCTTGGAGATATAGCACTGAATGAGAGAATAAAGATAAACTTCTGTTTTTGGTTTCTAGTTACAAGGACAACTCTGCCAAGACGAAAGTCCTGTTGGTTGAGCCTTAGATGGACATAGAATTATGACCTACTCTAGAGGGGGTATTCCACATGTTTGGACAATGGCTTCATGTTCAGACTAGGAGAAGGTGTTGTGGGTGTTTTATGTGCTGTGCACTAAAGATGCTGATAATCACTACTATGATAATTTTTCCTTTGACATGTGCTTTCAAAAATTTCCCATAGTATTAGTTGACTTGCTCCTTTATCTTCCAGTGCCGCACTTTAATAAACTGCTTCCGGGAACGACACAATTATCGGTGTAGTGATGCAGTTCACCCTCCATACTGGCTGCCGGAATCCTTCTGTATAATTATCCAGAACAAAACATCTTCTCAAAAGCAGTTCAAAGGGTGGAGCAAAAATATTTATTTTTGGAGATAAAGCCATCATATAATAGTTTCCAGTCATCTTTCTAACTATGGGTTCTAGGCATGCTCAGATTTGTGAATAAATGTTTCATCTATTTCACCTGGAAGCAGTCATTTACCCTTGTGGTAGGACCAACACATCTTTGTGTCAAAAGTGGCCACCATTCTTCTGCATCCTGTTACAGAGGTTTTTTTTTTTTTTTAACTCATGAAGAACTGATTTTTATGCATGATAGGTGCCCATATCTTTACTCCTCTACCTGTTGACTTTGTGTGTGTCTATGTCTTTACCTGCCCTGCTTTAGATATTTAGTTGATCATAGTGGTTGATAGCAAACTCTGATGACAATGCAGACACATACATGGTGCATTTCCTACACCAGGAGCAGACAGTCCTCAAAATATTATTTACTCATCCCCCTCTTTTTAATTTTTTTTTGCAGTCCTATGTACAGACAATGGTTTGTTAACCAAACTAGGAGGGAAGTATTAGAGTTTTCCTTAAATCATACACCATTTGTATCATTTTCAGATACAAAAAACATCTGATGTTTATAACTAAACACAATGTGTACTTATTTTTAGGAGGTGAAGGTCATTTAAGAATGTAAATATGGCAGACTATTGTCCAGCTTAAAAGTGTTGAAAAGAGTAGAGTCATAAGTGTTTCTTCTGGCCTAATAATTTGCATAATGGTGGCTAATATTGTACTAGAACCCTTGTGTCTGATTGGTGGAAATTGCAGCATGTTGGTATTATTTCCTACATCTGAAGTATGTGTAGCACCTCTGTCAACATAACAAATATTCTGCACTCCCCTAATTTCCAAAAGACCTCCCGAGTCTTAAGTATATCTGTGTTTGAGAGCCGCATGCGTGTCTCTGTAAGCTGCTATTATTCAAACACTACCATAATCCTGAAACAGATGACACATTAGCAAAACTGGCCTAAGATTACAAGAGAAATATGTTTTTACAATGAATGCTATCTAATTCTTTTTTCAGTATGTTTTATAAATAGAATTCTAAATATAGGACTATGAGGTTATATGTCAGAAAGCTATTTCAAAATACACATAAGGATTAAAATGGTGATTACCGATTAATGACATATAATACTTATTTAAATGTTTTTCCTTTATTTAAGTCTGATATATTGACATTTTACTTGCTCAGAAAAATATTGACAGTAATGTAATTATTCCAATAATGCCCATTCAGCTGGTATAACCTGCAATCCTTTCAGAAAGATCAAGCACCTCCCTTCAAACATATATATCTACACATATATACAAACAAACACACATGCATATGGTTGGTTTATAGCAATATCACAGATATTTTGT
The DNA here is from genome assembly GCF_014885135.2 of Alexandromys fortis. Taxonomy (NCBI): domain Eukaryota; kingdom Metazoa; phylum Chordata; class Mammalia; order Rodentia; family Cricetidae; genus Alexandromys; species Alexandromys fortis. The sequence continues at coordinate 9,404,669 of NW_026067917.1, forward strand.
GCATTACATAAAGGATAATATTAATGTTGAATGCAATAGAGGTATTGGGAGTTCTATTAAATGATGGATTTGTTTTAGTGTGGGATCAATGAATGAAATTACACTATCATGTCAATCATCAAGAAAATTCTTAAAAGAATTTTATCTTCTATACACATGGCAAACACACTTCTACAAGGCCAGTAGCCTTTTACACTAAACTCTGCCTTCAGAATAGCAAATGGTCATGTAAAAGTGTTTACAGAAAAATGTAAGCTTCCTAAGACCTGTCTCTCCCATTTTAAAGACCAGAAAGATCTATTTGCTCTTGTGTATCTTATCAACAGATAATAACATCAGATCTCACTCAAATTCTGTACTGGTAGCTCTCTTCCAAATCTTGAGCTCTGAGAGGGTCCTATGGGGCAGGGTGGCTCTGGATACATCTAAGAGCTTTGGCTCCTTCGGTCAACATGACTTTCTGTCACCAGAGACGCCACAGCCACACACAGTCAAGGTGCAGTGAGAAAACTGTCTATTCTGATAAGAGTTAATTGTAAAGGTGAGTTAGCTGGAAACTCTTTTCTAGCTTTAAATGTCATCTAGCATATTTGGATGAGAAATGTATTTTTTAATTAAAAATAAAATAAAATCCACGTATGTTGAAATATTATAAAAGATTGGTTTCTTCCTTAGCAGAATGTAGGCTCTGGCAGAAATACGGTTTCAGGTGTGGGTGTAGGAGGGAACCGAACTTGGATGCCTCGGGATTTTATCTTCCTAGGGTGGGCTGCCAGTTAAAGCTCTGCAAATAGCAATGTCATAAGCATGGTTTGAGAGAAAGACGACGTGCTTTGTAGAGTAGCAATTGAAAGAAAAACAGCAAAATTACAAGGAGTGTACATGTTAAAAAAAGAAAAACTCTTGTTCCTTCTCCATTTTAAGTCTTACAACATAAAAGGCATTAAAAACTTACAGTGTACAATAACTCTTAAAAATCAGAGCAAAACAGCATGAATCTTGAAGTGTGCCGGCTTGGTGAACTCTGCTATCTGGTACTAAGATATAAAGGTTAATTAAAGAAACGACAAGTTCTCTCCTTCCCTAACGTGGCTAAGGAAGACACATTAGCAAAGCCACAGAGGAAGCTGAACAGCAATTAGAGAGACTCGAAAAACAGACACACAAAATGGAACCTTTGGCAAACCTGAAGAGAGACTGGACCCCAGCATCTGCCATTATGTTACAAACATCTAAAAACCTTACGTTTCTGATTTTTGCTTTCATATTCCATCAACTTATCCTCCTCTCCCTCGCCCCTCCCCAGACACACACTCCTCTATAATAAGTGTTTCCTGCAGCGTCCTGAGCAGACCGGCAATGTAAGGGACACCATCCAAGGCAAAGGAGGGGGAATGACCACGTGGATAGAACTGAGGACAATAGTACGAGTTAAAGAAGCTCAGTTTGGGGGCAACAATTTATGTGTGAAGAGGTTCAGATGTAAGGAAGCTGAGCATGCGATTTTCTTTGCATAAAGTTCCTGCCAATCCTGCCACTACTTAGTGGCGTGTGTTTTAGGAAATATTCCTTTCGGGCTTCATCTATGCCATTTGTACTCCATACTCTGGAGCAGTTCAGTGAACTTCCTGTTTAAAGCTCTCTCTTTCTCTCTCTCTCTCTCTCTCTCTCTCTCTCTCTCTCTCTCTCTCTCTCTCTCATCTCATCTGTCTTTTCTTTTTAACTCTCCGGAGTCATTTTTAACATATACTTAGGATTTTTTTTCCAGCCACTTGAACATTATAGCCTCTTTTCCTGCGCTTTAGAATATAGTATTACAGTAAATTGGTGCAACTGGTAAGAACATTCTGACTTGATCAGTGCAACTGTGGTGTAAAGTGTGACAGACAGAATTCTAAACTAAGAGGACAGCCTCATGCTCACGTATAGCTCTTGAGATAAGGAGGAGATTAAGTGCATTTAAATGAAGACATCAGAGATGTATCTGTATTTAGATAGTATTACTAATTTGTTAACTATGACAAATTCACGCAGAACCCCTTTTGTTGGAAACTGAATTTCTCATGTAATAATTAGCTGTGGAATATTACCCCAAACAGGTGTCTGTAGCCTGTCAAAGTCAGAACAGGTGATTTAGAATTAGCGTATTAAAGGAACTGTGAATTAGCGAAGCAAAAACGTGTTAATTTCTTGTTCCATCTGTTAATATGAATTCACTGCCAAATATTTTACTTTGTAGAACTGTGCTGGGATTGGCAAGAATATACACTATAAAAAAAAAGTTTAAAGGCCTGAATGTTTAAAAATCATGACATACGTTACTGCAAAAATAACTTCTACATTTTTTGAGCTTGCTTTTTTTTTCTCCTTTATCTTTGAAAAAAAATAACTGCAGAGATTGCCATATTATATAGAAAGTTAACTAAAGAAAACATACGATCAAATGTTAGGCCTTTAAAACAAAAACTGGAAGAGAATATAATTCAGGAATGTTTGATTATAAATGATGCTCCTTCATGCATCTGAGATCTGTTCTGATTGCTGAGAGACACAGGGAAAATATCTCATGCCGCTACCAGCTCATGATCAGCAATATCCTCTTATAACGATGCCCCAATATAGAGACACTGTATGTTTTCCCGAATATGTAATCCCAGGATTGTGGTACAATTCAGGTCACTAAACCACGATTTCTGGGTAATACCTTAATCTATTGTTTACTAATTTAGCTTCGTTTCTTCCTCCAAATTTTCCTAGCATGGGTAAAATCGAAATGTCTTCTTTCTCTCCATAAGCATGTGTACAATTGCGTCTGCCAGTGGGAGGTACGTAAGTGGGAAGTCAGAAAGGGGGGTTGGAAGGTGGTAATGAAGTCTAACCATTCTCATCTCAGTCGCCGTCCAATCTGCAAGGGTATGTGACCTCAGCCAGGAACATTTGCATCATGAGAGCCTTACGAAAATCTGGGACTCGTGAATGACTAAACCTATTTGCCATCTTCGTATCTCTTTCCTCTGCAGACAGATCCAAGGGAGAAGGAAGGGATTTGAAGTGAATTGAATATGCGAGCTTAGACATATGCTAAGAGTACAGTTAACTTGAGTTACTTTTCCATGCTGCTGAGTTGGGTCCTGAATGAGGCAGTTTTGTGACTTAAACAGATTTCACTAATTTTCCTGCCTTGCACATTCAAAAAACAAACCACACTCTTCCATATTGCTGTTTGGGTTTTTAACGGAGCTGAGCATGCACACTCAATTACTATAAGTACTTTAAGTAAAGCTTAAAGAAATGCAGCGCCTTCTTAACTGCCGACAATATGATAGGTAGTGTCTTTCCTCTCTAGTCTGATGTCACATCCAAGAGATTAATCCTCTCATGAATCATCCATAATGACTAGAATAATTTGGGAAACTGAATGAAAAATTTCAAATTATTTATATTGGGAATGCATGAGAAATCTGAATGGTAGGCTACACATATACAAGCCAGCCTTGTAGAAGCTGGATACAAGAAAAAGGTGGGCAGAGAAGAAATATCAAATTGTTTCTATTTCTAAAACTGGTCATCACCAAGTTGACTCACCATTACAATACTTGGTAGTATGTGGCTCATCCCTACTTATAAAACACCTAGGAAGACTGGCCCTATGAACAAGTGAGTAGAAGAAATATAGTTTGTTGCTTAGATCACACAGAAGTCTCTGAGTGTCAACATATGGTGCTCCTATGATGCAAAACTTATAATAATTTAAATGAAGTATCAATAATATTTAGATATAGCAAGTTATCTACATGTCCTACTTGAAATAAATAGACTGAGAATGAGTTTTATAATCCTCCCTAGACAAGATCTCAGACAAAAGACAATATCCTCTTTACCTCCATACTTAAGACACATGATGTTATTGTAGAAAAATCATTGATGAAACAGTTCCAAACTATAATATAGCTTAGAAATTCATAGAAGCCATATAACAATAAGACATTCTATGGGGTGTCAGAGTGTGCATTTGTCTAAGCTTTAGTTGACTTATCCAGAAAGACATTTTTGGTATGTAAATAAAAACGCAAGGAGAAGAACCTGTCAGAAAGTAAATAGAGTATGCAAATTAAATAAAAGGTAAGGCAGCTACACTTTTATATAAATAACTGTGTTAACAGAGCTTTGTGCATATTACAATATATTCAGATGCATAGCTTTTGCAAAAATAAATTCATTGCCTCCCTCCAAAGAATGGATTAAAACAATTTATTTTATAAAATTTGGATAGATAGGATAAGAAATGCAATAGCCATCCATGGAAAATAAATATAAAAATTATTCAAGCTCCATCTACTTTATGTTAGTAATGAGAAGCACTTCATTCAAATTCTTTCAATTGAAACAGTGCTGAGGAAGCAAAAACATGATTCTGGAGGAAATGATTTCTAATCTTCATGATAACATACCGATAGAATACAATTATTTACAATTGACTAAGAGTTAATTTCAATAGTATAACATCTTTCTTGCAAAAATGTCAGCTTTTATTGATGAAACAAACTAAGAATAAAACATTTTTACTTGTAGTATCACAGGGCTGTTTTTCATTCTGTTAACCAAAACAACACAGTAATACTGTAAACAGAAAAATAACATCAGACTGCTTATGTTTGCAGGGTTTTTTTTTTTATCAAGAACTATAAGCAATGTAAGGAAGTACAGTAGCTTTAATTTTGGAAAATAGCCTGTGCTTTTAGATCATAGCCACACTGGACTCAAGATAAGAAGGGATCACTGGTCAAGTTGTTTTGGTTACTGTCTTTTATGCCAAGGAAAATACAGAATGAATAATATAAAACTATTGATCTTATATATTCACATTAGAGGGTATTAAATATTGTACAGCAGACCAGAGTAGCTATTGTTGTTAACTCGTTCATTATTAGCCATCTGTGTTATCATTCCCACAAACACAGCAGTTCATATACATCAGTGTTTCTCACAATGGCTCCACACATTTGCAGGACTTGCAGGGGTCATGTCATGAAGAGCAGCCCCTTAATGCATAAGGCACTGATTCTCAGCCTGAGGGTTGAGACCACTTTGGTCCTGCATATCAGTTATTTATATTACAACTAACAGTAGAAAAACTAGTTATGAGTTATCAAAATTAATTTGATGGTTGGGGTCACCCCAGTATGAAGAACTGTATTAAAGGGTTGAAGCATTAGTAAGGTTAAGAACCACTGCTGGAGATGGCAAAAGTCAGGGATGCTGCTAATCCACATGGTCCCTGGGACATCTTCCTCTGCAAAGAACTATCTGCTCCAAAATATTCTGTGTCCTGTGTTGAGGAAATTGATGACTGCCCAGAGATTATTATTGTTCCTTATTCTCTTTAAACGAAAGCCACAAAAATACTTAATCATCTGCAAACCTTAGCTGTCAAAATGGATACATTAGATAACTATCATCCTTGAGAACATAGAGAAACAGGGGCTGTTGCTTGTTTGAGTGTTTGTTGATTTGGTCTATTTTTTGAGAAGGGGTCTCACATAGCTCAGGTCAGTTTCAAGCTCGCTGGGTGACTGAAAACGACCTTGAACTTTGATCTTCCTGGTTTTCAATAAGTATTATTTTTTTATATCCTGTCTACTAACAAAGTCAGAGATAAATCAAATTTCACTCACCATCAAACCTCTTATAGCTATCATTTTTTATTTATCCTTCTCACTTGATTTTCTTTCTTACACATCTAAGACATAAGTACGCATGCTGTATTCCATTTCTTAGCTTGTTCACTGAATAGTGTCTTGAAACAATGACATGACAGTGACTTTAGAATCAGTAGTCACATGCACTTTCTTGCTCAGAGTCATAAAGTGATTTCTCAGCTCATTTCCTGTTTTCTTTGATAAAACCATCAGGGATATTTGTTTTAATATAAAAATTCACACACACATATATATGTATCATATAGATATAGTTACACACAAACATGCTCACCAGGTGGTGGCACATGCCTTTATTCCCAGCACTCAGGAAGCAGAGGCAGATGGAATTCTGTGAGTTAGAAGCCAGCGTGGCCTACAAAGCAAGTTCTGGGATAGCCAGGGCAACAAAGAGAAACACTGTCTTGAAAAACCAATATACATATATATTGTCGATGTCAATACAATGTCAGTATAAAGATTAATAACCACTTCCACATTCTATATAGTCATATATATCTTATTGTGCATTTTCTACCCACTTAGTGCTTAAACTGGATAAAATTATCATTGTTTTGCAGATTACTTGTAGCTTTGAGATGACCTGTCTCTTACTCACTTGCCTACTATCATACAGGAAGCGGAGAGAACCCTATAACATCATCACAGATATCTCTACCAGCAAATTCTTGCTTATTTTTCATTGCTTTGTTAGTCTAAAAATTGCATGAAAAAGTTGAACATAGTTCAATATAGTGTGAGATAAAATTCTAAGATAGAAGCTCAAATATGATTTAATTCTACTTCTATGGCTATTTTTATTGACTCCACTCAGTGTTGATAAATTTTGCTCCCATTCTGTTTCTTTCTCCACCTCTACCCCTGCCACACCATATAGCTACAGCACAGAACTAAGACTCTGAAAGAGTCAAAATATTTTACCAATTTCTCACAGTTCCATGTGTATATGTTATGTGCTGTCCAACACTGTTTAAGTGTGCCTACTGGGAAAAGCTGTGAAACTGTATGTGTAGGTTCTTGTTCAACAAAGGCCAGGAGTGACTCAGCCGTTTCTACAAACAGAAGAATCTATTAACCAGTACAGTGATGCTTCCATGTATTTGCAACTGATAACGCAAATGGAATAACACTGTAAAGACATCCGTAGTCCTGAGACACAACATGGCTGTTTTATCAGCTTTCTCATCAAGACCCCAAAAGGTTTGATTCTTTCCAAATGAAGTCATTCAAAGGCAAACCATACTCAATTTGCAGTAGATATTTGAGATATTCTTTTGACTGCTTCTTCTCCTTTCACACGAACATACCCTGCCCACTAGCTGCATCCAAGCTAATCTTCTTCATCCAATGTGTGATGTGTAACAAAAGATTCTGATAAGAATATATCAACTGTTGATACTTCATGTGCATATTAAGCTTATGCATTCTTCCACTTTTGCTAAGCCTCAGCACTTAAATTTTACCAAGAATTTTGAACTTAAATGCACATTGTTAAGTGGACAGTCTAGAGATGTAGTAAGTGGAGTTCGAGCATAGTCCCCAGAAAAACCCAGAGTGGTTCCCTCTCTTCATAGCAGACAGGGTCTGCAGCTTGCTGAATATCACTCATGTAGTCAGTGAAGAGACACTGTACATGAAAAGAAGATGCCAAATGCATTGATGTTAAGTCCACCAAAAAGTAGGTTATCATGCAGAGGTCTTAACCAACCAAATGACTTTTAAAGAAACACTTCCTGTCCTGGAACTAGCTCCTGTTGACCAGGCTGGCCTCGAACTCACAGAGATCCACCTGCCTCTGTCTCCCAAGTGCTGGGATTGAAGGTGCCACCTTCACCCGACTAAAGAAACACATTTTAAAAAACTGATTATTATCTTTCTGAGTGAGATTTATTTGTTGGCCTTGAAGAAAGCAATCAACCCACTCTACAACTTCAGGGTCTTTCAGTGCCCTGATTATCAAGAGAATGCTCAGGAGAGATGGCAGTCCTCCTATTATATTGGCTAAAGCCTCAAAGAATCCTCATGGAGGGTCCCAGAAGCTTAGTGCCTTGACTCAAGCACCTGGAAACTGAGGAGATGGCTGTGAGTCATTTTAGATTTCAGGGTTTGGTGAATTTGCTGTAAGGCAGTAGAAAACTAATATAGATATGATCAGTAAACTCGTGAGATATTGTTCCCACTCTAAAAAACAAATCCAAGATCCTGCGGAGGAGATAGTAGAGTATTCACATTTGTCTAGAGTATCTATTCCTATTCCTAAGTAGTAACGAGATAGAGGAATAATACCTTTGAGTGTTTGCAAGGCGCTAGGTCAGATGGCAGGGACCATGCAGAAGAATCTGTGCATGCTCTTTGCTTTGTTCTCTATACCCAACTGATACATAATGCCTGACCTTATTAATGTATTTTCAGATAATGTTTTCAGTGGCTTGCACTGATTAAATGCACTTATAAGCAAACAGTAAAGGCAGAGGAATATTCAAATGCAGATGTCCACCTGGTCTCAACTCCATGATCTGAGCAGCTGAGCATTTGTACTTCCTCTACAATAAAGAGCAGCTTGTCCCATTCCTTCTCAGATGAACACTGTCATAGTCACCGTTCTATTCAGCGACTGCCCGTAAACCTCAGAAAGATTCTCTGTCTTCCTTACACTTTTTTTTTGAAAAGACACGAAAGCCTTTCCTTACTAAAATTTAGCATTTTTGACTTGGCTAGAAGCAATGCATCCTTATATAAGAGATCCACAGTGTGCCCAATATTTCTGAGGTTGTTCCAACAGATTTGAATGAAATGATGATGAAACAGGTGTTTAAAAAATTGTTTTTCCCAAAAAATTAAAAACAAATCTTAGTTAAAAATTCAATTTGGGCAAATTGTTTTTTTTATAATAAAATAAACTTATGTAGAGAATGTCTTAAAGAGAGTGTCAACTGGTTTTATTTGATTGGCATTCTCTTGGCACTAAATGATATTTATATATTTTAAATTACCCTTAATTTGTTTATAACAGTTGCTCAAATTCCATTTGTATAGAAGGACCATTTTCTCCTGGAGTGCTAACATTCTACTCCTTCCTTCATATTAGGGGGTTATTATTATTTTTTTAACCGAGTACCTTGACAATTGAAAGACTGTAAAAAGAATATTGATGTGTCTCAAATTGGCATAACCAAGCATTTTTGGATATTTTCTCACTGCTTTGTTAAATTTATAGTTAAGAAAGAATATGCTTTGTAAAGACTTCAGTGATATATTTGCCCATTTTGTACTCATGAAATTTGAAATTTTATATGATTTAAACAAGATAAATCATATTCTTGATGTAGTGGCAACACCCAATAAGCCCTATTTTGGGTGCGTATTTTTAACACAGTCTACTTGAATGAGTTAAGACTACAATCTGGGAATAAGAAGATAATTGTAGCATCCCGTGGATGTCTGTATTTAACATTATATTTTCATATGTGTCTACAAGGTAATATTATTGTATTTTTCCTTGAATATGGTAGACATTATGTTTATCCTACCCAATTTAAAATGCTTAGATTATAGAACCATAAGAGTTTACTCATGGTCTAGTTCATGATTTACACAGTTAAGTATTTTCTTTGACAGGAGACATCTTATGAGAATGCAGAACTGTCTTGAGTTCAGCTGTCTCCTGGGGAGGGGTTGGAATTTCTCTGCCTGAGAGAATTTAGAGTTGTCTGCACATTCAGAATCCCTAATTTTCTGATTCTTCCAGGTAGTACTTGTCAGAAAAGACCATAAAGTAGAACTACTTTCCAACTTCCACATTTTCTGTGTTAAATAAGTATTTTCACCAGAAATACAGATTTTTCAGCCCAGAATTTCACACCACATTGGACTGAAATTTTCAAAAAGGATATAAAGTGTCTGAATTATTTTTAGGCAGAGCAAGAAGTATTATTTATACCTAGCTATCATTTTTCCTGTGAAAGTTTAACAAAAAAATAACTTTGAGAAAAAAGTCATGCTGGAAAGCATGCTGCATTGGAGGCCCTCAGCAACAATGGCTTCGGGGCTAAATCATGGTGGCAATGAGACAGGAAATACAAACCACACAGAAATGGGAAAGAGATGAATGGGCGAGAAAAATTAAAAGCTTCACAAGCACCTGACATCCATTGTAGTTGACCCTTTAACCAACATGAAGAGAAAAGGTTATTTATCTATTTAGTAGATTCAAAGAGAGAGGTTAGCAAGCTTTAAAACACATTTAATGCCTTTCTTCTTATACATCTTAAAGTCTAAAGTTAAAGAGACCTGTTTAGATTATACAAGGTCTCACCTTAGATGTCTATTTCACACACAGTTAGATTAATCAAATGGTATTACATTCACCATCTCAACCCTTTAAAAATTATTATATATATACATGTACCTATATATCAGTACATACATAGGAGATATATAGTAATGTATTTGAATATATATTTTATATATGTATAGGTTACATGTATAATCATTAAATTTACAACAGCAACTGGACTAGCCTCCATTAATGTTAAATTCTCATTAACCAATTTTTATTACAATTGTTTTGCTATTAAACATTTCCTGACATGTACTGTAAGGATAGAGGAACTAAAAGAGTTAAAGTGTTGAAGGAAATATCTTATCTCCCATACCAAGTGATTTTTCTTACATATAGAAGTGACTTTTATACTCATTGCTACCTTATTTATTAATAATATTGCCATCTTTAAGGAAATGAAAAATCAATGAAGTTGGTAAAAAAAAGGTAAGGGAGGCTGCATTTGTTATCATATCCTCAAAATATTGTAGAGACAGTGAACCAAATATCTATAATGTAGTAAAAATTGTGAAAAGATACGCAAGTGCTAAGTCTTTGATCATGGATACACATTATCTATCTATCTATCTATCTATCTATCTATCAATACATCTGTGTGCACACATATATACACTACATTTATGATTACTACATCTGATCCATCGGGAATATCTTATCAATATTTGCCTCATAAAAATATACCAATTTAGAATTTTGTTAAGTTCTCTTAAAGTAGTCCACAACTGATATTAAAAAACTAAGTGCATTGCTTCATTGATTGGGCAATTCTCTGGTAGATATACCTTCTATATAACACCTGAGAACCCTGTAATCACTTTTCTAAATTGTACACAACTGGCTTCCTTATTTTTCATGTTAGGGTTCCAGTCAAGGGGGCATAGTGGTACCAGGTGACTGTTATCTCTAGAAAAAGACACTGGAGAAGTTCTGTCTCTTGACTGCATGTGCCCCTTGCACCTGCCAGGTATAGACAAGCAAAGTCACAGATACAAAGGATTCCTTATCATTGCCTAGAATCTAGAGGGCTGCTTGTCTAAGAATCCCCAGCTGATAACACGTGTAAGAATGTGATAAGTCAAGAGTTGAAAGTGTGTTTTGGTTGAGCCATCATCCTTACACACTTTCAAGATCTGGTATGGACACCAAAATGAAGACTTAAGAGAAACTTCCGCTCACATGTATAACAGTTTGCTGAGTGCCAATATATGATTACATAATGTTAAGGTTTATTAACTAATTTTGTATCCCTAAGGCCACACATGATTCCTTTCTGCTTCATTTTAATCTTTTAAGATATTAACTCGTTGTTTAAGAGCTATTATATATAACTATGCACCTCTGCAGCACAAGAAATCCTTTCATCTTCTACATAGATACTGGGCTAATACTTTTCGTATTTTTAAAATCCTGACTGTATGCCCCTAAGCAGTTCAAAGTCCATTCCTATAAGAATAAAATTTTTTACCCAGTTTAACAATCTGTTCTTTATAATCTCATATATTTCATTAACTAATCCTATTAAATACCATTGTACAAGAAAAGAAATACCTTGTTAATGTATCTGCAAGAATTTTATGGGTTTTTATTGCCATTGAAAGAATAAAGGAGACTTTCTTGATTAATTTTAGCCTTAAGGATAGTAACAATTCTGCTTTCCCCACTGTTATTTAAATGACTTCCAAATATGATTCTTTCCAAATATTACACAAATATTCCCCAGGAAAGGAAAGTATTGGACCTATTTTAAGTCACTGCAAGTTTTTAAACACAATCTTCAGTGCTCTTGAGTTACAAGTCTATGGAAAACACATGGATTTCCTAAATAAAAACTCTTAAGAGATCTTAAGTCAAAGACTTTAAATGTTGAGCTTAGGTATAATTTTAGGGAAGTAGTTTCCTCAACATGGAAATCAATAGGAGGAAAGAAAGTGACCCATATCAAGGCACAGGGATTGGAAAGAAATAGATAAGAAACTCTACAGACATTTGGAGAAATTCAGTGTTGGAATTGGTTATCTCCCACACCACAGTGATCATCAAGGGTAACTCAGTAGTAATTCATACAACAACTCATGCTTACAGCAAGATATCTTCAATAGGTATTGTGTTAAAGTGTATACATATTCACTTGGGCACATGCAAGGCATGTGTAGCAGGCTTCCATACCAAGACTACATACTACCTCGTGTTCTTTGAAGAAGAAAATCTCAGTCCTTGGAAAATTAAAAAAAAAATTAAGAATGGAGAGGTTTTATTCAGCAGCTCTAGACTCCTAGAAATTATTTTGCACTCTGCTTTTAATTATTGAAGTATGCATTTGTTCAAATGTTTCTTATAATAATAAGGTGATTAAATAAAATTTTATATTTTATAAATTTTTATTTTCAAGTCTCAAAAGAATATTAAAACTTATTGGCTCCTATCGTCGTATCAATCACAAGCATGATTCTCTCACGCTTTTGGTTCTGGTGATAAATACAGTGGAAGGAGGGATCCAGTGCTGGAAATATGACCGGCCTGCTAGTGTGTTAACGCTAAGAGTAAGAAGTTTAGAGTTCATCTGATATATCCCCCAAAGCTTCACGGTATACCCCAAATTTATGACTGAATATTATCAAATAGAATCTTTTACTAATTAATTAGGAACCTGCAAAATACCAGCAAAAGTTCTTGTTGGAATGTTAAGTAAGTCGCTGCATGGCAACAACTAATAGTTTCTGATGTACTATTTAGTATCGAATTATTTTAGTTCTTTAATAAGCTATAAACGATTTTACTTTTTTCCAAGTGTAATATCCGTGTACTCTATTGCCACATATGTGGAGAGATTTAAGTCATGCATGTGGGACTTATTAACACATTTCTCTTCAGATTAAATCTTTACCTAAATGTGGTATGGGACTGACATTAATAAGAACACTCAGTTGGCATGGATTTGCTGAAGTAAGATTCCAATCGGCATAATGAGTTTAAGTTTGAAAAGTACCAACATGTCTCAGAAAATAATGATTAGGAATTTTTATGGCACTAATTTCTTCATTCACACGAATGAGGCTTAGTGAAGCTGTCATAATCATCTTGTAACGATACAAGTGTCATAATGATAAGGTAAAACAAAGTGCTATCAATGCCATGGTGTCCTAAGAGGACGATAAAGAGCCCCATTTATTAGAAGAGCTAACTAGGGATTATAGGCATTTGAGGGGTAATCCTAACATTACCTTTTTACTGACTTTGGAATATGAGAGTCATAGTAGACAGTGAAGGACCAGTTTAGAAATTCATAGGTCAGCGCAGTATTAAAAGGCTATGTGGAACCACAGCAGTTACTTCCCCTTATTCCTTGGTAAGTGAATCTATGTCAGGGAATAGGAAGGCTATTAAGAAACTCCCATAGGAGAAGATTATACTTATAATGCAGGAAAATATAACTTAATAGGTAAAATATGTGATCTTTAAAGCTATATGTGTTGTTTAGGGTTAATACTGCTCTAATGAAACATCATAACCAAAAACAAGTTGGAGAGAAAAGAGTTTATTCATCTTATGCTTCCACACGACAGTTCCTCATCAAAGAAAGTCAGTACATAAACTCAACCAGGACAGAAACTTGGAGACAGGAGCTGATGCAGAGGCCATGAAGGAGTGTTGGCTACTGGCTTGGTCAACATGGCTCGCTCAGCATGCTTTCTTTTTGAACCCAGGATTATCAATTCAAGGGTAGCACCACCCACAATGGGCTGGACCTTCTTCCATCAATCACTAATTAAGAAATGCCCTGCTGGCCTGCCTACAGCCAGATCTTAAGGTAGTATTTTCTCACCGCAGGCTCCCTCCTCTGATAACTCTAGCTTGTGTCAGGTTGATACAAAACTAGCCAGCACATAAGATAAGAATGTGGAGACATGCTCTAAGCAATGGTAGCACTGGAATGCCAATGCTAAAATTGCCAGTAGTAAAATTGCAACTAAGATTAAGAGACATATTTTATCTTGACCCTTATGAAATCTTCGTAGTCAAAGGTGGCTACATAGAGAATTTAAAATTTGAACATCTAGAGAGCTTAGTCGTTTGATTTAAAGAAAGTGTTCTCTACAAAGGAAGCAGAGACCAGCTACTGGCCTGGCAGTTAACAAGCCTGCTATGGAAAGATGAAGATTTAGAGAGCAGCCTACTCAACACCCTTGACTCTAAAAGACTGCTCAAGCTCAACACTCTCTCCATGGCATGAGAGAGCATCTGACTCCAGCAGCTCATGGGCCAGTTCTATAATCTGTCAACTTGGTGTTGAAGCTTCTCCAGCCACACTTGGATCCAAGTTCTCTTATTTGCTATTGTGTTACAATAACATCATAGTAATTTGATATAAACAGGCTTGTCTGTTTCCTCTTCCTAAAGATTCTCCCAGAAGAGACCCTTTCTTCCCTTTTCACTTTGGACACTGCTTTTTTGATGTATAATATAATTATTCACATAGAGGAAAAACCAGGAGGTAACGTAAGTGCAAAATGAATATTCTATTAAAATCAAGATACTGAGACTGCCAACATATAGATTAAAAGTCTCTGAGATTTATATGGGTTTTCACTGAAGCGTAACTCTTTATTCAAAGGATTCTCGAGACGACATCCTCCAGACTGCTTCTGCTTGCGTTGATACTCTTAGGGTAGGAGCGCTGGAGGCATGTTGGCTTCAGTGTCGTCCATGACATTGAAAGGCCACCTTTCAATAACCATTCACCTCCGCACGTCCCAGTAATGTGCTCCTAAAGCTGTTTCCTTTCTTGTAAACACAGGTGTCAGACGAATCCTAAGGCAAGAGCTGCCCTCTGAGCTCTTCACTGTGCGCCTCTTGTCAGCTTACACTGCACACAGCAACAACATAAATTACAGACAGCCATGATGCCACAGGAAGTAGTGTGTGATTGACAGAGAAGAGCAGTCAGTGTCAGAGGTGGTTCCTTAGAGAATTGAAAACTCCCCTCGTGTCCTCCAAAGGTCTCTTTCCTTGATTTGAAAGAAGAAAATGTGAGGTGTTCTCTGCATGAGTGACTAGAGACAGGAAGTGACGTAAGGGCTAGAGATGGCCAATTATTTTGAGGACAGATCAGGATAGGGTGAAGGCTTGTATGGGGTATTAGAGATGCTGAGAAGGCACGAGGTACGCTTCTGAGCTTTTGGTAAGTGGCCTTTGTTTGGAAATTCCTCCTCAAACTTTGTTCCCAGACCCCAGCATTCATTTCTCAGGGACTGTATGAGTAGTTCCCTAGATAAACACTAGTATTGTAACAAATCCTGGAGTGCCAGGCCCGACCAGATGGTTACATAGAATTAAAAATATATGCAAAAATAGGTTCTAAAGTAAAATGTATAAAGATGTAACTCTTACTAATTTCTAAACTTGCCTGCTATCACAGCCAGGGGTGACAGATCCTGTCCTTATCTACTGTAATCCTGATTCCCTCCACCCTTCTCTGGAAATCTCTGGATTCTCTCTCCCGGGCTCCTGCCCATTTCCACTAAGGACCTGGGGAGTCTCACAACCTTCATCAACTCTGACAGAGCATGTGCACTGGCTGTAGCCTTTTTCTCAAGCCCGTCTTTTGTCTTTTATTTTAGATTCTCCTTTCTGACAAGATTAGACGACTTTCCACCTTAAAGCAGATTTCTGTATTCTCGGAGATGGCAGGCCTCTTCAATCTGTTCCTCTCTGAGACTGTGGGACACAGAAGGCTAGGAAATGTTCTGCAGAGAAGGGAAGAGGAGCCTGGGCTCTGCATGGAGTGAAGGAATCATACACATGTATGGACTGTGTAACTGAAACCGAGTAAATGAGGGGACATTTCTTTCATTCAGGTTAGAAATGGCTGTCCCCCCCTTTTTTTTAGACAGTGTTTTCTGTCTTTTATGAGGAATATGATAGTATGACATACCTCTAGAGATGACTCAGGATTTGATACATTTTTATTTCATGATGTTGGGTATTTATCGCCCTGTACCTCACTTCCCCGTCTTGTAAAGTTTAAATTTATTTAGCATTACACTGACTATTAAACGAAGCCAATATATTTAGTATATAGCTTAGATTTACTGGCTATTATTTTATTAATGATTAAAGTTATTCTCATTAACTTGGTTTTCAATTAAGATTTCCTTTGGTTTCTCTCCAAGTAGATATTTCTTGTTCAGAAGTAGTGCAGAGCTGTAGGCTAAAAGTAACAATTCAGTGAACAGAAGCATAGGTTGCATGTTAAGAGAGAAGACCCTTCCAAATTCGTACTCAGTTAGCAATTCAGGGTTCTCCCAGTTCATTACTGATATTTTTAAGATTTTGTCAATAATTTGGAAAATGCCCACTGACTGTCTACGTAGTTAATGTGGTTTGCAGTCTGTTATATGTTGTCTAGGGAGCTGCTGAGCTCTGGAAAATGCATTTCTTATTCCTCTGGGACTGCTTTCTCAGAATGAGTTCTTGCCTTTCAGACTTAAGCAGAGGTGCTGAGTGCCACTCCAGTCAAAGGGTGGCACTACTCACTGTGATGTGGTTGGATTGAGGCAGATGAGCATGGTCGACCTAGAAGATACCTGATGAAGATGCTTGCTCCATGAGAAGATAAATGTCCGGGTTTCTAACCTACAATCTACAAGGAATCAACCCTACAGCCATTTTCATGCTGAACAGGACATGAGAAGACGTCGTGTTGAAGCTATTACCTGCTTTTGGTTTGATTTGTTATAGCAACTAGTGTTATTCAAATTAGTATCCTATCTACTGTTAAACTGGAGAGACGTATATGTGTCTTATCAGAAGTTAAATATTAATGTATAAAATATCTAAGTTCAGAAGCTCCCAGAGGTTCATGGGATAATATTTCCCCCGTTGGGGCACTTCGTAGAGTAAAATTGTGTTAAGCTTAGAAAATAACTTGTGCAGGTAATTCTTTAAATGCTGGGATGAAAGGGGGTGACAACTGAGGAAGACTGTAGTAAGATCTTTAGGGTGCATGTTGAAGAAATTCAGTTGTTACAAAAGGAAGACTTGAGATGGGTGATAATTTGTCAACAGGAAAACAAAAGAGGAACTTTAAAGAAAAAGGTTAGCAAGTTACCATGAGTGAAGTGTCCAGAGGTCACGTGAATTTGTCTGAAATCTGCTCTTTTCGCACATTAATCTGAACAGATTACGTGCTTGGCCCATATCTCTGTTTTAAACATGTATTTTTCAAACCTGAATAGGCAACGACAACATATGTTACTCTGAGCTTTTTATGTGTGGTACAGGTCACCAAAAACCATCAAAACTCAAAGTTAAATATAAGTGAATCATGATCAAATTATCTTTTCAATATTTATGTTCTGATCAGGAATGTTCCTTATACTGCATTCCCGTGTTATGAGAATAAAGCACATTAATCCATTTTAAAAATTTGGGACTAAACCGGGCAGTGGTGGCACATACCTTTAATCCCAGTCCTTGGGAGGCAGAGGCAGGTGGCTCTCTGAGAGTTCGAGGTCAGCCTGGTCTACAAGAGCTAGTTTCAGCACAGGTTCCAAAGCTACAGAGAAACCTTGTCTTGAAAAAACAAAACAAAACAACAGCAAAAATACGTGGGACTCTCTCAGACACTTAGTAGAAACAAACAGTTTGTCATTGTTTTGTACTGATTGTTTACGCTCCTTGACAGCCTTCTCCTTGATGAGTATACAACTCTGTGAATGAGCGCTGGATGATGGGGCCATTCTAAATACAGGCATACCACTTGTATTAAAGAAATGGTGTCCAGAAGGTTGTCAACCTTGTTGTGCTTCAGACACATAACAAAGTGGCTGGAAGAAAAGATTAGCAATTGGGAATCCTCAGAGTGGTATTTTGAAGTTTTTTTAAAAAGTGAATTCTAAGATGATCAATTTAAAATTTACATTTATATTTATGCATGATAAGCTAACTGAAATATGAATACTGACAATGGGTTTGCAGAAAAATGGTTAAAGCTAGCAATTCTGATACTGTGGGATTAATATTTTGGCTTAGTAACGTTATCACTTAAAACTAATGGGGTCAATATATATTTCTAAAAACAATCAACAAAATAGCTCCTAAATTATATTTATGCTTCCTAGCGCTGCTGAAATTAATGGTCTTATAAAATTCCTATTATAAGAATACATTTTCACGTACTGAAAAATCTGTCATAAATTATTTTGCATAAATAATTATTTTTTTAAAAAAATCAATGACTATTTTAAAGTTTTAGAGCTAAAAAGACTTTGTAGAAAGTTGCTACAGAAATGATTTATGAAAAAATTACCCTTCTTTCTATCATAATAATTTTAAAAGGGCTGCCTTTTCTATTAAAAATTTTAATTTAATTTTACAGGCTGTTACTCTATAAATAGAACAATCCATTTTAAATGGACAAGGTGAAGTATATAAATGACATTACTGGTGTTACTACTAACAAGTTTTGAACTATGCACGTTTACACATAAATAAAACCAAACCAGAGAGAATACAAATCAAGAGCAAATGAAGATTAGAGTGGCGTGCCTATTATTTCTTTAGTTTAAGGTGTAAATGGATCAGAATAATTGGGTAATATTGGCATTTTCTTGTACTCTACATGAATTTTATTGGTAAATAAATGAACATTAAAAGTCAGCAGTAATACTTAAATGAAACTTCTTAAATTTACCTTCATATTTCACTTTATAATATTATAAATTATGAACTAGAAGTTAAAACCCACCGCGCATGTCAGTTGATATTGACCAATCTGTAAAAAGCACAAGCAACTATATTGAAAATAAGAATAGAAGGTTCCTTTAAGGCAGAAAAGCTTAACCAGTATTGTTCCCACTCCTTCTCATGCTCCTTGATTTGGTGGCAGTGATACAGATATCATCAAACACTACCAAGAATCAGAGGCTTTTTTGGAGAAGCATTCACAGCTTTCCAAACTGCCTAAAATTTCCTCAGCTCTTAAAATGCTTATATTCAAAAAATTTACAATATGTTATATCTATCGGACCTAACTTGCTGATTAAATTTGCCTAGTGTCTAGGTGCAAACTTAAAGACAATAGAACTTTTTGCTAAGAATTTACTTTTGAGGGGGGGGATGCAGTGGTTTGGGGTTTTTGGATTTCTCTGTATAGTCCTAGCTGTCCCAGAACTCACTTTGTAGACCAGACTGGTCTACAGCTCAGAGATCTTCCTGTCCGTCTCCCAAGTGCTGGAACTAGGTGTGTGCCCTCATGGCCAGGCTAAGAATTTACTGTTTTGTGTGATAGTCTCAGCCCTAGGTGAGAAAGAAGGTAGGCAATAAAGCGCATAGACCTGGAGGAATAAAGGTCAAATCTAGACAATTTGGATTCAAGCCAGCACACCCCAGTTAAAGCATGTATACCATTCTCCTTAACAACTCACTGCTTTGCATAACTTGGGCTTCAGGAAGTCTACTCTACTCAGTGTTCCTTTCAAGCCACAAAGAATATCCAGATGCCATCTTCTCACTGACAATCTCTTTGCATCCTCCTCATACCCCAGCAGCTTCCTCACTTCCCAACCAAGGACTTTTAGACAAACCTTATTGAGTCTTTGCCAATGGCTACTTTCTTTGCCCTCCTACCCGCTTCCACCATGGTACTGTAACCACCTCTCTGATAAGCTGCTTTTCCCACTTCTAAATAGCTGTTCAAGTTTCACTCTAACTGGCTCTCTCCTGTTAAAACTATCTCCATCTCATGATGACCCGGGATGTTATGCTTTCCATGTTCAAACTCAAAGGCTCCTCTACGCTGTATCTATCCAATTACATGTTGTTTACTGTGTCCTGGGGTAGGGAGAATGTAGCACGCAGTGTGGGATAGGGCACAACTTTTCAATCTCTATGTCTGTAAACAAGAGGTTTCAGGTGAGGATCCCGATTACAGGTTTCTGTTGAATGTCTAAAGGATCTGCCAATAATGTCTCATATTCCGCATGCGTCAGCATGCTCCAGGTGAATAGCAGCTTCCATGTTTTCATATATGAACCCCAAAAGTCCAGGGGCAGTTATCAGTATTTGCTATTTTCAGTAAGAAATCTACTTTATGCCTTTGCACTACCATCAGCATTTCAGTGTGTGGTTTAGACCGTTGATACTTCTGAGTCCAGCTGTACTGTTTGCCTCTTGCTCCGCAGTGTGTGGTGCTCCTCTTTCTAAACCTCAGTGACCCCCCCTTTCTCATCCTCTTTCTCTCCCATTGCTCCCATGGAATTGGGGAAAATCCTGAAGCTGTGGCAGAGCGGACTGGTGACCTGCATCTGTTTGGAGCTTGTCTGTTACTTAGCCCACATTAGATGACAGTCTAATAATGTCATTAATTATTCAAACTGATTGCTCCGTGAAGACAGGGACTCTAAATCTTGATGCCTTTGAAGCCCCGATACCTGTAATTATCTGAGAAAAGAGTGGCATCTGCTCCTTTAACTTTCTGCTGGAAATTTCATATCATGGCATTTTACGCAATCAGATTTGTTGAGTTATTTGGTGTCCTGTGAAATATGAAGACTCGCCAAATTTGCTGGATACAAAATTATTTTTGTTCCCTCCTTTTTTTATTATTTGTCATTTGACTTGACATCGTCATGTGTGGATCACTGAGGGTGGATTGGCAGGACAGGCAGTATGAACAATACACATGTGTTAGGAGGACACTAGATTAAAAAAAAACGAATCAAATGGGTCTTGTGAACAACACAGAATAGGCATGAATCTACATAGGTGGCCTACTGCTGCGCCAGGCACAATTGGGTGGTGTCGGAGGGAAGAAGCTTTGATAAGCTGCAGCCTGTGCCCTTTCCAACCAGGCTTTCCAGCCTCATAAACTGTTTTCATGTGTACTGCCTTCCACAAGGATTTAAAATTCATCAAACAGACAAAGTGTATATTTAATACTCACATGAGGGAATACAGAATGCCTTTCAATGCATCAAACTCCTAAACCTTTTACATCCTTCATTTTTAAGCTACATGGATTTTGATTTGTACAATTTTAAAAATATTCTGAAGCCAAGTCAATCTAACAGTAAAAAGCACTGTTGCACAGTAAGGAATCAAGAAATACAATTCAGCAAACCTGGTATAGTTGCTCCCCAGGGAAGCTTTGTTCCAATTCGGTTTGTCATAGCCCAGATCCATCATGTCATGCTAGCCTAAGTTACTACCAGAATCTTTCATTTTTCCCCCTTTTTGGCACACTCCAACTATTTTCTGTTAAACTAGCGCTGTCACAAGAAAACATATAAAAATGCTCTTTTGCAAACACTCTGTTTGACTCTCTCCTGAGCCCTCTCTGCAGAGCGTTGGGCTTCTCTCACTGTCTTCATCGGGGGTGAACGCTGACAGATCGTTGAACCTAACTCACCATCAACAGTGACAAGCTTGATGCTGTTTCACGAAAGGTGCAGAGAAATAATAATGAAACCGGCTTGTGTGCCCTGTATCGAGATGATCCTTCACTCAACAACAAAGGCTTATGTTCAAAGATGTTTAGCTTAAAGGCATTTCAGAGACTTCTGATTGTAGCCACAGTTGGGTGTCTTGCTACTGGGTGAAATATGTATTCCCCCGAGAACAAAGGCAGCAGCGACCCTCTTCTGCTGAGATAGCACCTTTAATAATTCCATGTATTTATCAGTATTTGTGTCAAGATCTTAGGGATTTTGCCCTTTGGGTGAAAGTAAGGGTAGATGGAGTGGGTAGGGTCTTAAACAGTCCTCTAAGGTCTGCAGGGGAAGAAAAATGTCCCAGGGTATATAAGGGAACAAGAAGAAAATATTCCTTTGGATGAAAATGTACACAGCACAGAAAAATACCTCCAAGGCTTCTAAACGGAAGAATGAATAGCCTTTAGGTTATTCGGAGAGCCTCAAGACAAGATACTGCTCAAGAAATCATGAAGCGCTCTTTTTCAAGTTTGAACCAAATATTTCTAAAGAATTGTGTCTTTTAGAAAGTTAAATCTGAAGAAAGGTAAACTTATTTTCTTTTCAGATAAGATCGCCAAGCCCTGCATGTGCGGTTGCCATGGATTTTTTTTCCTGCATAGCCATTCTGCATACTGTGTACGTGATTCCAGAGGAAACGTGTTCCCTCTGCTTTAGGAGGTGTGGAATGTGCACACGACATCACTGAGTGTGCATCCATATGAGTGCCACTCTCTCAGTGACCTGTTGCCGGCCATGACACCTTCTGTCACCATCCGAGGGTGATTGATGTACAGCTGAATCACGTGACACCTTTACCCATGGGAATTGCACTGCGCCTGGTTCTTCTGGCCTTCCATCAAATGCAAAGAGCCTTCACACCGTGTGCAAGGGTGTCTGAGCTCAAGCAGCAGCAGGGAAAAGTAGGAACTCAAGCCCTTGTGCTTGCAAGTTGAAGCATTGATACAACAACCCCTTGCAAACACTTAGATCAAATAGTAAGTGGTATAGGCAGAGAAAGAGTGTGTGCTTTACATGTCCCAGACCTGGATTCAGTCACTACCATCAGTCAAAGAAAAGGGGAATCAGGAAGTAAATAAACTACTGAGGTCAAGTCCTTTCCCCATAGTCTCTTCTTTCTGCATGGCCGTTGAGATTTCCTTTTTTTTAAATATTTTTTTTTGCCTCCCATTTTTGTCTAAAATCTTTGTGTAATAGAAAACCAAAGGAAGAAGTACATTTTTATCCTTTAGTCACTTATTTCATGCACGTCCACAGGCATGTCCTCACAGTAGGCAACAGATAGAAGCAGATTTTGCACTCTGATTATACTATGCTCAGATAAAGAAAATTCAGTACGGAGAAGTTCAAAGCTTCTCGTATCTGTGGCTCTGTCATGCACCCTCTCCATGTACATGAGAGGGCAATGAAGATTTTCTCAGAATTTGGCATAGCATATCAAGGTCTGCTCAAAAGAACTCTGGCATTGGGAGCTCGGACCTCCAGCCTTTAATTTGCCACTGTTCCTGGCTATGATCACGAAAATAGCCATTTGTTTCCATGGGACTCCTCCCATCATTAAACATGCAATGTTAGCACTTTCCACAAAGGGAGGGCACTGTGCAGATTAAATGTTATACCGCATGCAGAAACACTGTGAATTCAAATACACTGAGCAAGTGTAAATGAGAAAGATTAAATCACAAAACGAAAATTTTATTCAAAAAAGTTAAGGGTTATTTGGAGTAGACATTGTTTTCCTTCATAATTTTGGGCATCATGAATTTTCATTTCAAATTGCAGAGGATTTTTAAGTTTTTGCTAAAGTCAACATTTAAAAATATTGTATGGATGTAAAATTATTTTATCTACACTTAAAGGGTATATAATGGTTGATGTTTCAGTTTTCATGTGTAACGTAAGTCTTGTTCAAACACACCCGAGACAGAGTTTTATTAGGACTGGCAGGGATGCTACCAACATGCATTCGTGGACTGATTCCATCTGTATGGAATATGCAGATCTCACTCTAAATATAGCTCCTAACTCTTCTGTAATGCCTGAGCTGAAATCAGAAGTTCAATAAACCAATGCTATATTAACATGAATTTAGTTACTCAATTTGAAGAAATACACATCTCACAAAAATATTAGACATCTAATTCCAAAAGCAAATGCGCGCAGGGCCACGGCGACCCTGATATTCAGTAGACATTACGCTGTAGTGTTTTATCAATATATTCCCCACTTTCGGTGTCAGACCATTCATATTAAAGCCAGCCAGCTACCTCATGTAGGTGAAGTAAGTAGTGAAAGGGAAATGATCATTTCTGTACCATGAGTGGACAAAATAGAGTTCAGTATCACGACTTATCTAACCTAGAGTTAACATGAATTTTGACCTTATAATTTGAATAGTAAAGGGTAAAATCTTAATCAGGTCTTGATATGCTTTAAATTTTCATTTCTTTTATTTGAAAAACGCTGTTCGAGTACATCGAAAATAATAATTAATTAGTTATATTCCTATTGCTCTTTGATTTTCTCACATAATAATGGATTTAAAAGTAAAATTCCCAAATGGAGAAGAGCCCAAGAAGAGTTCACTTTATGTAAGTAAATTTTGAATGCATTTGCATGTGCTTAATTTGATTTGTATAGATAGGTCTTTTGCACACCTTTCACGGGACTGCTGTATGACATCAGAACCTATCTTTTCTTTTTTCATTTTTTCTGATTTTCTTTAGGTCAGCTACTAAACAGGAGTCCTAGTCTGGAAGGAGGAATCCTCCTTATAAGTCTTTGGCTGCTTCAAGAGAGTTAGAAGTTGATGGCAGTTAAATATACTGATAAATTTTACCACAAAATCATCATTTGTTTTCTTTTGAAGAATTAGATTTGACAAAACTCTCTGTGGTGACTGTGACTTCATGAAAAGATCCCAAGTCATGTGGTACACCTGACCCCAAGCATTCTTCGGTATTAACGCCTATATTTTGAGAATATACTTATACTAATTTTAAGCCCTGAGTGCCTGGATCTATGTTCTGTTATCAAAAATAAAATAAAATTCAGAAGAAGGGCATAGTTTAGGGTTACCATGGAGAATAGATTATCAAAGAGCACAAATTTTCAGTAAACAGCCAGAAATCAGTAGCTGATGGTCAGATTAGCAACAGAGACTGCATATTATCCATCTTAAAGGTATAGTTGAAGATTTGGAAATAAATGAGTTCTCCTATAGAATTCAGCAAGAAGAGTAAATGACCGAGAGCTGATTGCAAGAAAGCATTTACAGCTCAGATGCAGGGAAAAATGGTAGAGCATGCCTTAATATCTGTTCATATTTATTGAGATTTAGTTTGTATGTATGAAGTTATAAAGCCAGAACCAAGAAGGCATTACCAAGGTGGAACATAGTTTCCCACCGCCTTGCTGTGACAGGAGTGTAAAGATCATGTTGGTACATGTTTGAATCCTGTCTTGGAACAAAAGTTACAGCATCAGATATGCACACAGTCCAAAACCCAAGCATTACGCAGAGCGCAGTACGTATTGGGCTGGTACGAGAGCCGAGACACATGATTCACTGTTTACGTAAAACTAAACTTACATTTAATGTAAGTAAAACTTATATTTCTAAGCTCGGTTTTTTTTTTTTGCTTTTTTTCTAAAACTTTGGAATACAGATGGGTCACGTCTATTTTAAAGCTATTACTTTATTTTTAAAAGGTGGGGAGAGAGTTCTTACTCGCCACTTAAATTTTAAACTTTCTCATGTTGGCAGTTTGTACACTGAGGAAAACGGTGAGAACAGAACTGTGTGAAATTATTGATCTCTTGCCTTGTGAAGTTTCACGAGTCTTTGCAAAAATTTACAAGTTTGCTTCAGGGCAAAATTTGATCATTTCAGACAGGGATTGAATATTTTGCCTTGAAAAATGTTAGCAAAAAAACCTCCTGGGGGAGAAATCACAAATTGTCAAACCATTTGGGTATAGAAAGTCATCAACTTTATGTGGTGAGTGGCAATTTATACTCTACGTTTAGATTTCATGGAAAGCAATGACAAATTTGGAATCAATACCCCTAAATGATCCTGCTCCAACAAGAACTGATTGTTTTCTCTGGGTTGTGCTGAGGGCCGATTACAATGCAATTCAAGCAGATATCGGCAGGGGGCAGCACTGACGGCACGTAAATAGGTATGCAGAACCAGGCCTGGACTGCATTTTGGAAGAACTTGGGGGGTAAAAAGAGTGCAGTTTGGAGACTGACAAGGGTGCAAACGTGTTTTCTACCAGGGATCACTTGTGTGGCGTCTGGCGAGTTCTAATCCTAATAAACTTTTCTCTCAGTGCAGAAGGATGAGAAACAGTTTTAAGAGCTAATTCTCAAGAAAGTTACTAAAACTCTAACCTGCTGAAAGAGAGAACTCGGTTATGTACTAGATGGTAACCTTATTGGGTTGCATGTATAACTAGTTCCTTTAGTTTTGGGAGCGAAAAAGTTACATAAGCTTATGAATACTGGATTCATAGAAGACTTTAAAAATATTTTTGGCTAGGTAACACTTTTGCATAGTTCAGCAATCAAAAAGCATAAAAAAAGGAATAAAGTGAGAAGTTTTTCCCTTCTCTTTATCTCAATAGTGGGATTTTTTTAAACATGGAAAGTAGCATATTTTCAGCTCGTCACTGAACGCTAGGGGAGTCTGTGGTAGCTGCCGTGCAGCTGCATTTTACCAAAGGCTCTTACTGCGTGGTGGCCACTGTCCACACTGACACTGTACCCAAGCACCGCCGTTCACACTTAGTCAGTGTGAGAGAATCTGCTTCTTTATATCAGCGTCAAGAAGCTGGGTTCTCAGACCTGCGCCCACAGGCACGCATGGACTGTAAAGGAACCACGGCTTACTGCCTTTCCTTTTCCATTTTCCATCCATTCGGCTGCTGCTGTCTAGATGAACCACCTTAAGGCCTTATGTACAGATCTCCACTATTAATTCAATACTCTTGACACAAAAGAATCCTAAGAGTCTTATGTCTTATCCTCCTAGTGTGTTGTTCTCTGATGCTCTTGGTTTTAGCTTGCTGCTTAGGGCTTCCCTTGTTAAACATCAGACTTCTATGTCTTTCTCATCCCGCATAGCCTAGTGATATGGTTATTATTCTTGCAAGATGATCTGCGTTTATTTGAAGCCTAATTTTTACCAGTTGCTAACTGTATGGCTATTCTAATGTGTTTTCTGTGGCTTACTGAAGTCATAATACACCCTGACCAAAATCAGCTTGGGGAGGAAAGGCCTATTTCATAACATCCTTCCAGGTTTTGATCCATCCCTGGGGGAAGTTAGCAGGAATTCAAAGCAAGAACATGAGAAGAAACCATAGAGGAACACTGCTAACCAGCTCCCTTTCTAGCTCATACTCAACCAGGTTTCTCACACAGTCTAGACCTCCCTTCCTGGTAAAGGAGTGTCATTCATTGTACACTGGACTCTCCCACCCCATTCACCAGCCAAGACAATCTCCCTCAGACACAGCCGCACGCCAGTCTGATTAAGACATTCTGCAGCTGAGGATCCCTCTTTCCAGGTGACTCTAGGTTGTGTCAACGTGACACTAAATACTAACCAGGACAATTGCCTTGGCCACAAAACTGGAGGGCTCTGAATATTACTTTCCTTGGTTTGTAAAAGGGGTACCACAGCAGGGATGTCGGAAGGGTTAAACGGATCAATGCAAGTAAATCATACCTAGCTTAAGCACAACTATGTAAGTAGTCTGCCACTTTTTCTTTCGTTTAGAAGTATATTTGTAATTGTTTTTATTGAAAAAAGAAGAGGCTATCCTTCTGTGCTTTCCACCTCTTCATCCATATACTGAAGCATGACAGTTAATGGACTGATTGCTATTCACCAGATCTGATTGATGGACTATGGTGGGCAGGGCCACAGTTCTTAAGGCTAGATTGCCATTTCAAGGTCAGGATTCTCTCTCCTCAAAACTCATTAAAAATCCTTGATCAAAACCTTAAAACTCAGATTATTTTAGGCTCACGTTGGCATCTCTTTTGGTGGTGAATTTTTCGAAAGAAGGCATCATAATCAGATCATATCTTAGAGGGTGGGGTGGTAAATGAAGATGCCAATACTCTGAAAAGTCATATCACTGCTGAAGAAAATGAGACATTTCTCCGTTAAAACGAGGTATTTCTCCATTACCCAAGGCTACATCCCTCTTTATCCACTGTTCTAACTTCTGCCAAGGATGTGATGCTTATGCCGACGGTGTGACATTCCAGGGCACGGCCTGAGTCAGTGAATGGCAAGTGCTAATAGTACTTTTACATCCTTTTTGTTTCCGCCTTGACAGACAGACCTACAGATGTCCTGATGGTAGTAAGTTTCTTGGTCTTCTACTGATGATGCACCCTTCTGTTTTCTCTCCTTTTCCCGCGTCTCCACGTTCAGGACTGTTGGCAGACTGAGCCAGTCTGGCATGAGTCTGTTCGGAAAGCCGCATCTCTCCTTTTCCCTTTAGTACCAGGATTGTAAGGAAAATAAGAAATCTCGGCTTTTTAAAGTGAGACTATAAATATGAAAACCAGACTCAGGCTATTTCAATAGCCCATTTCAGCCTTCAAAGAAGTCTTTGATTTTTGACTTGTGAAGATTTACAGATCGACTTCATTTCTAGGATGGGGGAAATGTGAGGTCACTTCAGGCTGGCTTGAAGCACTGGGAACAATCTCACCATCCCATGATGTCCCCAACTGTGGCTATTTCCCAAATCCTCAGGAGGATGCGGGCACACTGCCTCCTGAGAAGAACTCCATCCACCTCCATCTGTAAGGGCTTCCATGCCATTGGACAGAAGGCATAACTCTGAGCTTCATGGAACAGGTTAAATGATCAAAACACAAAAGCTGCTTAACTGAACTCTGTGGCTAACACCTATCTATACAGGAGCAAAGTCAAGTCCAATATAACAGCCAAAAAGCAGAACCAACTAAAACTCTGTCAAAAGAGGGGGCACATGGGTTTAAAAATGGGCACATTTTAACTCTATAACTCAAAGTGAGAATTCTAGGAGAAAATCAGAGGGTTCTGTGATCGAAATATGGGAATTATATTGGTTGAAGGCAGTTTCCGTATAGACAACATGAGAAGCTCTGGCAGAATGAATAAAGACCATGTTCCCGTTTTGCCATCTCTCTACATCTAAGACGACATAGCCAAGAGCGGACCAGTTGTTAACAGGTGGAAAGCCTTCGTGCCTCCTGATTAAAGATGGGCAGGACTGAACAATGGGTTTCATTCAAAACAGGACTCAACCTGAAACAGAGACACACAGTGTCTGCGAATCGACACTAAACTGACTAAGAATTGCTGTCATATTTCCTGGCAGAATTTGGGACTGGGTCGAACCTCAAGATCTGGCACAGGTCATAGTATCCAATGTAGGCACAGCTTGTTTCTTGACCAACGCCGCGATCACATTCCAGCAGGACAGAACACGATACTGTTCAGGACATTCGGAACTCGCATGCAATTCCCATCATCAGAGAGGCAGTACTTGAAAAAAAATCTTTTCTCTAAGCACAACTACTTGAAGATGAGAAGGGTTTCACAGGATAAATTAAAACCCACCAAATTGGCACTTCAGCTGAATGAAGAGGGGAAAAAAAAAACCCAGAAGGGTGGACTGTCCATAAAAAAGACACCACTTCATTCTCTCCTAGAAATAATAACATCCTTTCTATGTCCCCCGTCTCTATGAGGAGATTTAAGTGCTTTATCTAATTAATCCTCCCAGCTTCCCAGAGAGGAAGATGGGGGGCAGATATTATGATCTGAATTCAGCAGTGGTAGAAATTAAAGTGTCCTGATTAAGTGACTTAGAACGGAGACAGCATTTGCACTTAAATAAGTACACTCTGATTCTACACTATTTTACTAGAAATAGTACCCGCAACATGTATTGGATTTTCCTTATTCTAATTCATCCTATGTAAAATATAGCCAAAGACACAAAATGACCATAGCAAGAAAACAACTATTTTAGTGCTGGTGACACAATGGGCAAAATATTGGTCACTTAAAAGCATATTGCAGCTTTCATGGTGGCTTTTGAAATCAAGAGAATGAAGTTTACTTTCTTTTAAGAAAAGAATTTATTAAAAAGACACCATAGACTTGGAAATTGCCATCATAGTCCATTTAGTGTTGTTCAAACAGTTGTATATTCATTGCTTTAGAAACTCCACCTGAGGGATCAGGTATTTGAAGTTAGGGGACCAACGCAAGAGACCCAAATAGTTATCAACCCAAAACTTGTGTCTTCTTTACCTTGTAGACAAAAACCAGAATGGCATTGAGTATTGTGGCGGGGGCGGGGGAACGCCAGTCCTCTGTCCTCTAAACCACAGAATCTGTATTTTTTAAGTGATTCTATTTAATGTGTTGGGCAGTCATGTAAACAGTTTGCCCCAGTGAGAAGGGCCTGCAAAGGACCTTTCTGGGAAGGCTCTCTTTATTTCCAAGAGTTCTAAGAAGCAACTCCTTAATCTGTTTAAATTTGGCAGGTCTCTGTAGATCACCTGGTTCATAAATTGCCAATATATGGCCCCGAGTGTGACAAGCTGAATCACAGAATGGCAGATAGGGAGAAAGTTTGGTTTTCTTGATAATATCATTGAGCTATGGAAGGAACAAACTCTGAAATGTTTTAACTTGGCACATTCCTTCTACATATACCCAAGTGTGTTATAATTAATATCAAGTACATATTTTCATAAACATTTCTATGCCATCATAATTATCATCAGAGACTGTACCCAAGGCCTTGTATATCTAAGCAAGCTGAATCCCCAATCCCAATGCCTTTATCTGATGGTCTCTCAGATCTCTTCCTATAAGCCAGTATAAAGACTCTGAGATAAACACAAGCTTTATGAGATGCTAAAGACACACAAATCCAGCCCTTAAATTTCCAGAGAGGATAGAAAACCAATTAATACTTTTCTTTAAAAGAATAATATGGAGAAATATAGGGAGGGGGAAATTCCCAAAGAAAGATAACAGGACAGGAAAACAAGAGCAGAATTTATAGGCTTTGTGTTGAAAGTCAAAATCATGCCCTGTTTTCCTGTGGACCTAGAAAATAATTCTTATTGAATCATTAGTTTCTTATGGGCTAGTTCAGAGTTGGCCTAGCATATTGATGTGATAAGACAAACCATCCTCTGAAAACAGGGTCTGAAAACAGTTCCACAGATGACTAGTTTAATATTTTAAAGTTCTAACTGTCCAAATAATCAAGCAGACAGATGTCCCTGTGGCAAGAGTAAGATTGATACAATGAATACAGAGTCGAGGAAGGTACATATGTATTGGAGCATGGAGTAGGAGTCCTGCATTTCAGTCATTTCATATTGCTATGTCAAAAATAAGCAATCTGGTCTGCCAGCTACTCTAAGCAAATGATACTTAATGAAACCGTTCATTTGTCTTATGGAGAGAATAAGTGCAAGGCAAACTCCTTCAGTCCCTGATATTTGCAACCCAAATGGCAAGGAATGAATGCACTTCTACTTGTAGGTTCCCGGAACACCCGAGACGTGAAGGGAAAGAAAGTTCAAGAGGTTGAAAGGCACAAATTCAACAAACTCCAGGATCAAAGCGAGAACCACCACCACAACAAGAAAAGACAGAGGAAGATAACTTCAACGAACACCGTGAAGTATGCAGCATCTGAACCAGAAGAATGTTAGGATGGCGTGGTGGAATTTCTAAACAGTCTGCAGGTTCTGTTCATGTCTGTTGTGTGCCTAATGTTACGCCAATGTCTTAGGACGCTTCAAAATTAAATCAAACAGAGTAAACACAATACAGAGAATCTCCATGGATGATACCAGGCCAAACATTGAAGGACAGTCAAGAAAAGTAGTTGTGGCTCTAGCTTTTAAAGACACAAAATGGAATTGTAACCATAGGCCGACAAAGAGTGTAGAAAATGCTAAATGTTGAGCACAAGCAGCTCCATAAATGGAATTATTAGTGCTGAATGCAGGATAGCTCAGGGGTAGAGCATTTGACTGCAGAGACAACACTGGTTCATTAAGAGGCAGTGTTACATAACTGTGAAAAAGGCAGGAAGTAGGGAGATTCCTTCCGTGGCTTTAAAGCTCAGATTTACAGACAGAAACGGAACAGCACAAGGGAAACATGGCTCTGTAAAAGCCCTTACTTGTTTTCATCATTTCTTTGGGGCAGGGGCTAGATTTTTTTTTTTTTTTTTTTTTTTGCTTTGCTTTCAAGATAGGGTTTCTCTTTGTAGCCCTGTTTGTACTGAATCTCTCTATAGACCAGGCTGGCTCTTGAACTTACAGAGATCTGCATGTCTCAGCCCCAGGGATTAAAGGTGTGTGGCATTTTTAATTAAAGCCACCACACCTGGCTTTATTTTAATCTTGAAAAGAAGTTATAGATGTGGTATGTTGGCTCTGAGGAATATATGTGTGGAGTATATATAATACAGAAATGCATAATAGAGGGTGCTAGCATCCCTGCAAAGACTAGGTGAATAAGGGTCTCCAGATGTACATCTGTGTTTGCTGGATGCTTTTGGCAAGTCGGTCATTCTGCATAAATGGTCTCATATAATTTTTCTAGCCATGACTATAGGGTGATATAGTCTGTGTGAGAACAAAATTGAGAACAATTCACTCTAGCAACAGGAGAAGAGCAATTTGTTCCTGGAAGGACTCATACAGGATGGGTGCATGGTGAGTTGGAGGGGAAGGAATAGGGTGGCATGCCAGGATGGGAAATGAATCAGGCCGGGCAAGTCACACTAATAATCGAACAGAGTGGTTAGAAGGCAGGTCAGGTATTTGGGTCAAGCATTAGCATCCAAGGCGTATGTCACAAGGATGCTGATGTGTCAGAAGACTAATGGGTTCGGGCAACCATAACACCTCTAGAAGGAACCTCAAGTAAACGGTTCTCAGCAGTTACCTTGTCGTTTGTCTATAGTTGAATATCTCAAGAGCAAGAAGTTTGCTTTCAGAAAAGAAAAAAAAGTGTGCTTGCTTTATCTTGTGAAATAAGTAGGAAATAAGTAGGAGTAATTAAATAAATAAACCGAACTGATCTCATATTTACAAACTCAGCTAAGAAGAGAAATAAATTCATCTAATCAAATGATAATTTTGTTTAAATGTTGATTTGGACAATTTTCAAATTACTTCTTTCAAATTAAGTTTCTAACTCTACCTCACCGTTGTCAAGATGAACAATATGCGATGTAGACATCGTAATGTGTGACCCATTTTTGCCAATCAATATTGCTCCTTGCAGCCGTAGTTGAGTGATGGAGTGGGCAGGCTGCTCAGTGCCTCCAACCTTCCTTCTTTCCTGGGAAAGAAATCAGAAGCTACTCTGTGCCCGATGTTTGACAGGAACTGCCTGGAGGGACTTAGTGATTCTCCTGAGTCCCCTCCTGCCACAGAGATTTCTGTTTTGTTTGTGGGTGGTTTCCGTTTTTTGTTTATACGTGGGTTTTCACTGAGCAGAAGGTCTTATTCTTTGTTCTCCTTTTTGATTCAAGGACTTTACCAAGAGTGGTGGCCTAGTCCTTTGTGCCATTTCTCGGTATGTATTGTTAAATTATCCAAAGTTTGTTAGGCAAGGTGTCCGGGGGAAATCAAAATTTATTATTGTTATTATGAAACGCTGAAATTAAGACCACCTTGCAAAACAGCTGAGTTAGAAGCGTGGTGTGTCGTCTGGTTACCCAATCAATTGGCCAGTAACAGGAGACGGCTATTAGTCTGTGCTCTGGGAACCTAACTTCCTCCTCGTAATATGATGGAATTAATTCACACAACCTGATAACAAGGCTATTACACTGCGAACAATGGTTCAAAAGTGCCTTGCGTCGAGCAGCCAGGCACCATTGAACATTTCAGATCAAAGGTCTATTGAGCAGAAAGAACAAATAGAATCAATTTCTTGAACTGTCTCTGCATTTCCAAAACTTGCAACATTATACCACAGAATGTGACTTAATGAAGTGCAGATGAGAAGACCAGGGCAAAGCTAGTTTTAATGTAACAATGAACATTAATGGAGAACTTTGGACTTTTTTTCTCTCTGGAAACAAACTAGTTATTAAAGGCAGCTTTGTACTCCTAAAATTCTAGACTTTAAAGCCAGCCAGGACACAGATAGTTCACTTAGGCACAGATAACAAGGGACAGAGTCATACATTTGCTACTTTTTATCAGGCCTCTAAGGCTGTACGCTGCATAATTTATTTGTGTTTAAGCCACAGTGTATTTAATGAGGTAGAGTGACCTAATCTCACTCACAAAAGTAATAGAAGATGCATGAACATTTGGCTTTAAAAACCTGAAATGAATAGTTAAATAATGACCACAATTAAGTGGATTCTGACTGAATAAAGATTGTACATTATTTGAGGTATCTCAGCCTAATTACTTAGGGTTTTGGACACAAGCGACAGATACAAGGGTATCAGTGCAGTGTTATTTTAAGTAGGGGTATTTGAAAATAATGCAGGATCTGCAACCACACAGGGAGTGATTAAAGGGCTGGAGGTGGAGCTCCACAGCAGAGTGGCTGTCCACCATGCCCAGGGTCTGGGTACCATCCTCAGCGCTGCAGCAAAGCATATGATTATGAAAGAGAATGATGTGAATAATTTGTTTATCTTAATCTTTAATTTAAAGCAATCTATTGAGAAGTCACATGAGAATAATGGAAGGACACATTGTCAAAAACCCTAAAATGCTTCAAAACATAGAATATACACCATTTACATGGATATTCTTGTCTTTGCTTTGTCAAACATAAAATCACAATGCAAAAATGTAAAAAAAAATCCACTGTATATGGCTAAATATAAATTTAGAAAAACATAGGCTATTAAAAGCAAGATCCGAAACTGTCTTGCCGACAAAATACATATTTAATACTATTCTTCTGAAACATTCATGAAAACATGGAAGAAATCAAGCCATGGTTGCACTCGAAACTGAGGATATAGGTGGACAAGTCTTTAGAATAATTACAATAACTGTGTCTAGACATGTCACAGGTCATCTGGGCCTAGCATCATTTTCTGAGACAGCAGGAGAAGGCATTAACATTAAGACAAGGCTTGCACCTGCCTCCTTCCCAATCACAAGAGTCTGGAGAATGATGAGTTAGAAGAGAGGGCCTACCTCCTGAGTTAAACATATTGAAATCAATATTAAATATGATTCAATCACTATGATGATCATAGTTTACTCTAAATGCCATTTCTTTTTAATATTTAGGTTTGACTTTATTTTTTTCTTTTTAAGTAAATGAAAATATTAGAGATGGGACAGTTTGGTTCATTAATTGACCTTTGTTAGACTCCTCCCTGGACCCCAAGCTGCCTTGTCTTAGGAAATATGAGTCAAGCCAGGCTGCTCTTCTGCCAACACAGCCATTTGACAAGTCATAAATGACCTAAGGAAGCCACAACTGTTTGCTGCCAAATCATTGCTTCTAAGGACAAAACCCCAGCAGTGCTAATTTTCAACAGCTCACAGTGGACTTTTTGCTTTTCTGCTGTGAAATAATCTTTTTGTACACTATAAGTATATATTGTTCTCATTGTTAATAAAAAGCTGATTGGCTAATAGCTGGGCAGAAAGTAATAGGGCAAAAGATCCTGAGACAGAAAGAACACTAGAATGAGGAAGAAGGGCAGAGCCAGAGGTCGTCAGCCAGATGGAGAACAAGTTGGACACACAAAATGGGATAACGGTAAAAGCCCTAAGCCTCTGGGCAGTACACTGACAAATAGGAATGAGTTAAGTTGTAGGAGCTAGTTAGTAACAAGCCTGAGCTATTGACTGAGCATTTGTAATTAATATTAAGCTTCTGAGTGTTTATTTGAGAGTGGCTGCAGAACAACAACAACAAAAACTTCTGCCTCTACTTTTCCAAGTCTCATTTTAATTTAAATGCTCTTGGAA
This sequence comes from Alexandromys fortis, assembly GCF_014885135.2. Classification (NCBI taxonomy): domain Eukaryota; kingdom Metazoa; phylum Chordata; class Mammalia; order Rodentia; family Cricetidae; genus Alexandromys; species Alexandromys fortis. Next base: position 9,440,236 of record NW_026067917.1, read on the forward strand.
CTGCCCCCAGCCAGGTTGGAAGAGCAAGGACCTTCTCGCTCAGCAAAGAGACTGTGTTGACTGGTATAAGACAGACCTCACCACCATGGGAGTGGACAAAGCATGTCGTGTGTATGAAAGCGTGCTGTGATTGGGGCAAACACTCCGTTCTTAGTTACTTAGACTGGCCGACACTGGCCAGAAGGCATCCTTTTGCACGGTCCCCCATGCTAGTACTGAAACACAAGCCCACCGAAAAGTTTATTCATGTTGTACTGTCTCGCCTGTCTTTTATCTCCATCACTGGTAGAGTAGGCTGGTCTTGAAACATGAAGAGTAGAGATGGCACCAGCAACAGCGACGGAGGCACTATCCCCAAAGGCAATAGCAGTGGGAGAATGAGCGGCAAGAGTAATGGTCATCAGGCTACCTTGGAGTGGCAGCTGTCGCAAGGGCAACCACAAGAGCTTGCTGAAAGAGTTCCAGAGAGCTTAAGGACAGAGAAGCTGCGACCCTGTCTGTGCTGAAGTGGGTCACAGATTCCTAGCATCAGAACCCAGAAAGCTCTACATTGGTCACGTTAAGGTAAGGGCTCCAGTCTTGGAGACTTGCCGGGGAGCTGTTAGAGGTTCAGTATGCCGCAGCTTGCAGCTGCTGCCTGCCACAGATCACGACTGTCAGCAGCTGAGGAGTCTGAAAGTTGCCAAACGTCAGCCTGTCTACCAAGAGCTTCCAATCTTGGAGGAACAAAAGAACGCCAGCTACTGCTCCTCTCTGCCCTGTCCCACACATCTCCTTCAGCCATTGCTATGGACATAATGAGTCCCTTGTAAGAAAAGGCTTCTTAGTACTCTGCCTGCAGGCCAGAAGAGGGCAAAGATCTCATTACAGGTGGTTGTGAGCCACCATGTGGTTGCTGGGAATTGAACTCAGGACCTCTGGAAGAGCAGCCAGTGCTCTTAACCTCTGAGCCATCTCTCCAGCCCTTGTTTTTTT
>NW_026067917.1:9447910-9478484 GCF_014885135.2 Alexandromys fortis
GGGGGCTGATCTATTGGGAGCTCACCAAGGCCAGCTGGACTGTGACTGAAAAAGCATGGGATAAAACCGGACTCTCTGATCATGGCGAACAATGAGGACAGATGAGAAGCCAAGGTCAATGGCAAGGGGTTCTGATCCTACTTCATGTTCTGGCTTGGTGGGAGCCTAGCCAGTTTGGATGTTCACCTTCCTAGACATGGACGGAGCGGGGAGGACCTTGGACTTTCCACAGGGCAGGGAACCATGACTGCTCTTTGGATTGGAGAGGGAGGGGGAGAGGAGTGGGGGGAGGGGAGAAGAGTGGGGGGAGGGGGAGGGAAATGGGAGGCTGGGAGGAGGTGGAAACATTTTTTTTTCTTATTCTCAATAATAAAAAAAAATTTTCCTGAGAAAAGAAAGATGATTTATTGGAGGAAATGGGATATGTAGGAATCTGTTTAAGTTGGCTTGTCAGTAAAGCACAGATTGGAGTTCACATGGTCAAAATGGGAACATTGATTTCGGAAGGTTGGAACGTAGTGAAACGAAAGGATAGTTGAAAGAATGAAGAAGCTAAACCCGCAGCTATTGCTAGATCTCAGATCTGTACGAGGGCCAGAAAGGACAGAACCAGCGCTGCAGAAAATTATCTTAACAACATACACAAAAGACAGAAATTCCCAGAAAGGAAGAAAAAGAAAATGGAAACTTCAGAAATCAAAAGGAGGAGATGTGGGTTCAAGTGAAACTCAGTATCTAACTGAGAGAGACAGAGAGACAGAGAAAGGAAGAAGGAGGAAAGGCACAAAGGGAGGGAAGGAAGAAGGGAAGGAAAAACAGGGAATAGTTGCAAAGAGAAGAGGGATTAGTGAAGTAAGAACCAATGTCATTAAAAACATGTGTACAAAAATGTCATGATGAAACCCATTATATATAATTTATTAAATGCATATGATAATAAAAAACTAAAAAGCTGGAAAAATAAAACAAAAAGGGGAAGACTTTTATTAAGCTTTAGATTTGCTGAGCATGAAAATTAAAACTTTAAAGTGATTATAAATGATACCAGCATTTGTGAAAGATGTGTCTTAAATTTTGTTGAATATGTATTTAAGTATTTTGAATACAATTAGAATATTAATAAAAAACTAAAATATGATTTAAGCATTTTCAAAATAAAGATCTAAAAAATAGATTAATTACCAAGATCAAAGTCAGATTTCTTTAAACTCTACTAACATTCTAAATATATCAGTAATAATAATATAAATTTAAAACAAAAGTCAAGTAGAAGATTTGACTTTCAATGAAATATAATTCCATTAAGTTATAACAGAATAATTAAAACATTATGGGTGCTATATCAAAGAAATCAGCATCTCTGAAATATATTTTTTAGAAAGGAGATAATACATAATTAAAACAGGCATTAAAACCCACCAAGGGGCAATCCACTCACCACCAAATAATACTGAGTGATTATCATTTCTTGGCGCACCAAAATGGACTATAAATGGTTAAATGTCACCGATGTGTCAAAAGGTCAAATGCTAAGATCCTCTGAACTTTGAATCTTAGCAGCAGAGGTGAAAGCCTTCTGTGTTCAAGATAGTTAGCACTTTCTGCAGCAAGCAGTTCCAACATCTGAACAGGAGGACAAAATGGCAATGACGAGGACAAGTGAGAGCAAATTGATGGCAAACAGCATGTCATGGCTAGAATTCTCTGCTTCTAAGTGTGACAAAAGTCTCAGCTTTAACAAAGCATGGACTGTGTGTTCTTCAACAGACAGATAAATAAGGAAACTGCAGTCCGTATACACAAAGGAGTTTTGTTCATCCATAAAGAAGGATGAGATCATATCATTTGTAGGAAAATGGACAGAGTTGGAGATGATCAGGTTAGGTGAAACAAACTAGCTTCAGCCAGCATTGATATTTTCTCCCACATGAGAATATGGGGCTCATTATTTGTGGGTATATACACACATGTGTGACATGAAGGCAAAAGCAGGGGTGTATAGCAGGGAGGGAGGAGTCTAAAATGGACTGTGAGAGGAAGAAGAGAGAGCAGGGGAAGAGACGGGATCAGCAGTTCTTGCTCGCTTACATACGGATTAAAAGTTTACTAAATCTAAACATACACTTGCTATGAGAGCAGAGGTGGAATCTATGGGGGAGGTGGGATATCTGTAGGAGAGGAAGACCAGAAAGGAGAATATGAGAAAATAGAAGCAAAGTATAATGCTATATAAATACATATATATGTAATGTTACCATGAAGCCCATCAAACTGTCCACTAATTCAATTTTTTTAAAACTTTTAGAAAAAAATATAGTTTAATGGAAAAATTCAACCTAATGTCCTAAGCAAAATGTAAAACTTTTATCTCAGAGCCCTCTTCAAACATTAGCAATTTTTGTTCTCTATTTTACGGTTCATGAATAAAAACATTTAGAAGTGTTACTTTTGCAAAGATTTTAACTTCAAAATGCATCAGAGTATCTGAATAAGATAGAGAAACCTATCTTAAGATTTGGGCATATGAGGGTCAGGCATGTAAACTATAGTGTTTCCTCCTACTTAAAGAAATTATAAGCATATGATCTAAGCAAAACCTGTGTCATACCTATGAGGAGAGAAGATTCTTTGTTGTGTATTCATTTTTTAAGGGCAGGCACAATGCGGTTATGTTTTCACTGCACTGAATTTTTTTTTAATCAGTGGTACAAATTGACGCTAGTTCAACAATGGCCAACTTGCTCTAACTCCATGTTAAATCTAATCTTCACTCTCATCTTAATATAGTCTACATTCTTCCACAGCATGGCATCCACAGTTTACCTGAACTTGGCAATCCAGTGTCTATTCAAGTATCTGTAGATTTAATAAGCACCTTGTCGATCAAGATACTAGTAACAAATATTCTTCTTCTTCTTCTATTTTACAGATAATTAAAAATCACATTTTCCAACTTTTATATCTGTAATTTTTTTAAATATACACAGAGTGCATTTTAAACTGACTTCCATTAAATTTGTTTGAAGGAAAAGAACTTTTTTTTTTTGTATGAGGTACAAAACATTCTTTACTTTTGTTGTTTCAAGAAACAACGACTTTATTAACTCTTGGCCATTTCTTTCTGACTTCAGTCTCTTTCGTGTTCATGGTTTGTAATTTCAGTCAGCTTATCTGCTCAGCCAAATTTCCCTGCCTGCCCTCTGAAGGTGTCCATGTCTCAAGTGCCAGTTGCATGTGCTAAAGTATTTCCTAGGAGTGATGATAGCTAATTGCAACTTGGTTTCCTGGGATTGTTTGAAGGCCCCTTTGTTTGCTTGCTTTAAACCAACATGCTCAATGTAAGAACAATCAAGTTTTCAAATGACAAACTGAAAGGCGAGCCAAACAAACTAGGCTTCGCCACGGTAGCTGCATACATAGAGATGACTCACAGTCGTATTCTTAACACTAGTCGGTTCTTTTGCTGAAATCAAAGTTGTTTTTCTCGTACGAATCTTTAACACCAAAAATGAGACATATGCCATATTTTGGAAATTTAGATAGCTTTACTCACTGTCAAAATTTGTTGATTTTGCTATGGAACAACTTGCATTGAGGACTGCCTTTCTTTTTTTAATGCCCATCTAATATTATTTAATAAGCATATATTCATATTAAAGTACAGATATATTTCTTAAAACGAAATAGAAAAATACTTCTTTTCTCTTTGAGTTCTAGGAGATAGTTATCCCAAGGCCCTTTGAAATTCATTCATTCTGTTGAGTTTAACCATTTAAGTTATCACAATTACATACTTTATATTTCAAATACAGTTTGTAAATGTATACAGATCAAACATAAATATGTTCGAGGCTATATAACATATACTCAGTTATCATTAGAAAAACGGACAAACCAGTACTACTGTTCAAACACTAAACAAAACTACTTTGAGAATCTTCCTTCATTTGTGATTCTTTCTGAAGGTCCTTATTTCATCCTAATTATCTGACCTTTATTTCTTATCATTTATGCATCTGCCTTGGATTTTAATTATTAATGCAAATTTCCCACATCCTAAACACTTCTGAACTAATTTTAAAATAGATATGAGTTGGTATGCAGGTTGACACATTTTGTTGAATAACCTGAATTCAAGTTCCACATTCAACAGTGTTTAGCTGGTGGTTCCTTGATTGAAATGAGTCATTGTGCCATCACCAAAACAAGTAAACAATAAATTGTGGAAAATGTGCTTTTGCTTTTGCAAAGGCCTCACGCAATTTACTCCATCTTAACAATAGCAACGTGTTAAGAAAATAAAAAGGTCCTTTAATTTAGATGATGCAGATGATTGGAATGTCTACGTGGGCAAAGACTGTTGTAGGCTCTGTGAGAATTCTCAATACAAACCAGGGGATCTTCGTGCAGTGACTTCATATACTGTGGTGGGCAGCTAGGGCAGAGGTTAGTGCATCTCCGCTCGAGTAGCTGTTGACTTATTTAGTACTGTGAAATACAGACAGATAGGACACATGCCCCTTCTGCATGGTGGCTTTAAAGATTGGTTTAACCCATCTATGCTAAACAGTCTTTTCCATCAGCCTGGACCTGGATTGAAGATAGTGTAGTCAAACCCTAGAAGATGCCCCCACATACTAGAGTATACTAACGTCTATTTTGGTTAATTCAAGGGCCAGACATTGAAATGTGACGAGGGAAAACCTTAATGATACTTGATCTGTTGCATTCCTTGGTTACTATCTTGTTCATTAAGATATTACATTGTTCTGACTATTCAGAAACCCCAGAGGCTCTGAGCAGCTTCTGGAGATCAAAGAGCTGTACTATGATGGAAACCCAATGCATGGTACCTGAAAAAATTGCCTCTATAGCATTTCTTGGCCTCTAGGATTGGATTTATTAAAGCAGAGAAACTTATTCTCTCAGAAAGATTTCACTTTGTATAATCAAATATAAGAAATTCATATGCAAAATGAATAAAATACAGAACATACCAAAAATCATGATTTTCCATTGTTTAAAGAGCGTGCCTTTAGTTAAAGAAATGCATCTTTTTTCAATAGATACCTTTGTCTGCCTTAGTTGTCTTCCAGAAGAACTAGGATTCACACTATTTAACATCATTCTACACAAAGCAAATGCCAACCACTTTCACAGAAGTTGCATTTGCAATGTCCTCTAGCATCTTTCTCAGATAAGTTTCTTATAGTTCAATTTGTTATGCTGGAAAGTATAATGTTATCCCCACTGTAGCAGATGAGGTAGTATCTCTTACCCCAAAACTGTTTATATGAGATAAGAAAATGTATTTAAAAGAACGAGAAATACAATGGCGCACACTGGTACGCTATTGTGCTTCTTAACCAAAAACTGGGCATTTTGAAAACTTACTCCTCAAAATCCAGAGCTGTACCCGGGGCTGTGTAAGACTGACAGATAAACCCACTGAACCTGAAATAGCTGTGAAGGGTTATTAGTCACCTAGAGCAGGGGTTCTTAACCTGTGGGCCATGGCCCCTTTGGTGCTGCAATGACATTTTCACAGGGGCTGCATATTAGACATCCTGCATATCAGCTATTTACAATATGATTCACAACAGCAGCAAAACTATAGTTATCATGTATCAATAAAAATGATTATAGGGTTTAGGGACACCACAACGTAAGGAACAGTATCAAAAGTCATAGCATTAGGAAGGTTGAGAAGCACTGAGCTAGAGTTTGATTAACTTAATTATTTCATCCTTTTTCTTTCTCATCAATTCTTCCTATTGACTCTAACCTGCTGTGGATTCAGAAATACAAACTCATTGTGATTTTAAAATTTAATTTCACTGAAAAGCAACTGAGAGAAAATTTAAATCCCACACTTAACAAGCCTAAAATTTAAACATGAATATTTTAGGTTTAATTTGGAAATAAAAAGAACTCTAAAGGGGAACAGATAAATTAAACCTCCATGTTTACATATTTTTGGGGCAAAGAAAAGTAACAACGCATTAAGATAGCCATGTTTATGAATCATATATTTACTTGACACAAGTATCTGGTCTGGAGGAAAAAATCTGTGAAAATCTCCAAGAATAATAAAAATGGCAATTTCCAGATATCCTTTTTAAAAATCTAAAAATGTTACACCATTAAATCCCCAAAGTAACATTGCCTTCATAACTATTCTTAAGTAATGTTTAAACATGTAAGGTCATTTTCAACTTTTAAAAAACAAACAGAGACTACCATTCGGAATGAAAATATGAGAAATTTAATTTTCTCAGGCCTTGTGCAGGCTTTCCCATCAACTGCACAGAAATCGGATTTCTTTTCTTTCCCCCTGGAAAGTCCGGACATGCCAAAACTTTTGGACTATGTTTAGATTTTCCAACTGTATTTCTATCTTCTCTTAGCCTTACAGCCCACTTTGTGGGTTAGGACCTCTAAAGCTGTGGGCTTTACAATGATCTGTGACAACCCTAGATTCTGCTGGTCCACACTGCTTTTAAAAATAGCAAGATCCACAGTTTTCTCTTATTTTTTTTCTAGAGGCCAAGAAAGATACTATCTTGAAGCCTCTGAACACAGTGTTCCCTGAGCATTCTCAGTCATTTTTTTCCCCCTTAGAACTTTCCAAGCCCGATTATGTTGCTTCCACCTAATGTTGCAAACATTTTGGGTGAAAGCCCAATGTGATTCTGAGACTTGGGTATGATTCCTTGTAACCTGGCATCCTTCCTGGAAGTTAACTTTGTTAGGCAGTTATTTCTATAAACATACTGAGTAATAAGAAAGCTACATGGCCAGATGAAGTCTACTACCTGCCTTTTCTCTACCACCCTGTTGGATGGAACTTGGCTACTAATTATTAAAGCTGGCCCAATGGATTGTGGTCCTATGACCTCTGGAAAAGGCTAAATCATACTTCCAGCACTGTCATTGCTTCTCATAAAAATTAAACCTTTGGATTATAATTGTAGATGCATAATGTGGATCAGCTAAATACTTATTGTTACGAATGAGCCCAAAGTTTAGAGGTTTACAACAACTACTTATCAGGTTAAAGTCAGAAACCTCAGTTTTACTCAAATATTCTCATATAGTTACTTGAGTGTAACTAGCATATTTAGCTAGGTGTACATTGTATATTGTGCAATAACAGCATGTCTGGAAGCCATTGATAGCAGAGTGGTTATTCCACAATCAACCAATATCTTTAGCAAGTCCATGCTGTGATATTTGTGCTTTGAGTCTCAGGACATATGATTTAGAAAATTCAAAATAAAACTCGAGTATAATGTCACAGTATTTTTAAAGCCTATGGAATGATGGATGAAGACTTTGTCTTCTGAAGCAAACAAAGAAACCTCAGTTTCTTTGTTATCACTTTAGATTTATCACTGGGTCATAAAAAATAGTAAGTTTCTGATCATACATTTTCAACAGACTATGTGGTTTTAGCTTTTTAAATGATTGACATTGTCAAATCCACTAAATAAAGGGCTACACGGCAATCCCTAAATGGAAATACAACATTCAGAATTTGGGACAACAGTTTGGCAGAATCTAAATCCCACAAACAAATGGCTAAAATCTCCATTTCCCTTCGTATGTTTTTCTAGGACTGCTTCCTAAGCTAGGCCTTACAGCCTCATGGAGGATCTCATGGAAGTCAGTTGATGTGGAATGAGAAATCAGGCTTGGCACCTTTTAGGGCAGTGGTGAGCAGAAATGCTCTCACAAGTGAGATGTGCAAGCTTGAGGGAAGATCATAGATAGCAAGGATGGATTTATATGGTGACCTGAGGTCTCTAGGGGGACAATCTAGAAGATAAGAGACAAAGAAGTCCAGAGAATATGAGTGGACTTCTGAGAGCCATCAAGAACATGGCCGTTTTAAGTCTCCTCTCAATGTCTTAATATTTCCCAGAGATCACAGCATTGAACAAGATGACTTATAACTTCAATGGTCTCCATCTTCTATCCTTACCCATTTCGATCTTGTAAAAGAAATCCATGATGGGGCAGCCATAGTGTCAGGCATAGTGACTCTACATTGATCTAACATCACTACTTCCTCCGGACAAAGCCAGTACAGCTTTGCTTACTGAATAGCTTTTCATCCGGAGAGACAACATTCAGCACTTCAGACCATCAGTCAGGTTCTGAGCAGCAAATTGGATCCCTTCTGTTCTTGGGATCTTGGCTCAGCCTCCCTGGACTTGAAATGATGGGTTTGTATTTTCTGATCAGTGTCTGTGCCTGTTCCACTGTTTCTGATCTTTAAGGACACAGACCTAGTGACATTAGTTATTCAAAGCACTGCCTCAAAGTAGCAAAGTAAAAGAAATATGAGCCTGGACACCTAGCTCCAGGGTCTACTGCTCTTCCCAAGTGCCCCATCACTTGGGAACAATTAACCTTGCAATGGTATGGTATCTTAAAACTAATCTGAAGTAAGGCGGTACCTTAAAGGAGAAAGGTCTGCCATACTACAGCCCAAGTGCGTGCACTCACCAAACTGGTCCACAGCACGGAATTCATGGTGACATGTGACAGAGCATTCCCCGAAACTAGACCATAGCTGTCTAAGAACCAAAGTAGAAAAAGGAATAGCCACCATAGAACAAGCCTGTAACATTTATACTTCTACGTCTTCAAATCTGGTCTTTGCTGGATTGGCAATCATTGTTCTTAGGATAGGGAGAGGTTTGCTTCTAAAGGTGTTGATGATACATAATGATCTTAAAGCTATAGCTGACGGCGGATGGCTGTGTGCAATGAAGATACAGGGTAACAATCTAGTAAAATGTCTGAAATGTATATGGAGAAACTGGCCTTTCTAACAATAGGGTATCGCTGTTTCTGTATACTAACAGCAAGAAAGGATCTGGCCTGTAGGTAGCTCAGGGAGTTGCCTCTTGTTGCCTCCAGACCTGATGAATGCAGTGGGCTGTGGACTACATTAAATGAAGGCTGGAAATGTCAAGAAAACCAGGTCTTACAACCCTTGGACAAGAAATATGGCACAGCAGGAAAACAGAACATGACAATGGATGAGAGAAATCCAGAATCCCTGGTAAGGAAATACACAATGAATATCAAATACAGCCTCACGCGGGGAAAAGGTGAATTTTTTTTTTCCATGAGACTTTTTATTAACTCTTCTGTAGTCCTGAGATCAGTCACATGTCTGAGGCTCTGGGCAGCATTTAATGTGAGATACATGGGTGCTTGCATGTTGCTAGGATATAGTGCATCACACATTGCTGCTCTCCTTCCTCATCTCTCCACAGCTGTGTCTGCACTTGCTGATGTGCACAGCTGCCTGTTGGGTTCAACCTTCCTGAGACAACATCCATCTTGCCTCAAGCTGCATCAGACACCTTTCTGCTATGGATATTCAGAAGTTCTAGAAAGAGAGAGAATACCTAGAAGAGCCTTCCTGTCACCACATAACCAAGAAATTGGAAGACCTAAAGACACCAGTCCAGAGGGAGGCAAAAAAAAAAAAAAAGATTTTTTTTTCCTTAAACACTTTGTGCAACTTTGGGTGGAAAAATCTAGTTAGCATCATGCTGCCCTGTGACCAGCTTTATAAGTCCTTTGTATCTACTGCTTTTTCTTGCTATTTCACTCTTGTTGATTCTTAAATCCTGGTTTCTAAGATTTGGCCATCAATAAACTAAAAGCAGGCCAACTTTCAGTTTCTCGGACTTTATGACAGAGACAGAGGCTCCTATAACAAAACTGCATCCTTAAAGGGGTTTTCAAAACCTCCTTAATAAAGGACATGAACCCTTTTCACTGCGATCAGGCTGTCAGTACTAAAATTTGGCATAAAGCAACACACCAGCGAACACCCCACTATGCAGTAACATTGAGCAACTGTATACTAAAATGCTTAAAGCAACATCATTTGTTACAGCGTATGAATAATCCTCCTCACTAAATAGGAATGTGCTGTTAAGAAGTTGTAGAAGTGCTGAAAAGTAAATGCTACTGAGGCAACCGTTAGCAACTTACGACTAATACCTGAGTACCATGACCAAAGGTTTTCTGTGTCAATGATGGAGCTACTAGAAACCGCCATGAAATTATGCTCAAGCCTACTGGGAGAGAGATGTACTTAAAAACCAACACTTACAGATGAAAGAGACGGAGGTAAGTGACGTGGCTCTTACTTTCCAGACAGGGCCGTAGTGTGTTGTTTCTGTCATCTTCCCGAGGAGAATGTAGGGAGAAGAGGGAAAGGAGGACCCAAGGGAATTTAGCCTTCTTACAGCAAGATGTGACATGGTTTTTGACGAGCCAAATTAAGTGTATTGAGGGAGGAGATATTTTCAGTATCAAAAGTCGCTTGTAACAGAGGTAATAGCAATTGTATAGACGCTGAACCAAAGCCTTCCAAAGCATTTAAAATAAAATCCAAATGTCTATCTGTAAAAGTAGCCACTTGTAACCTTTATGGCAAAGAATGACATTCATCCAATATTGTAATTCTTCCGGGGTACTGCAATGCCTCTTTGCCAGTGAGTTTTAGTAAGTCATAAGGCAGTTCAATGGCAGGGAAACACACACTGGAACGCGAACATTAACTATTAAATACCATCTCTGAGAATTCAAGGAACTCCAACCTCCCTCCTGGGGCAATTTTAACTCATTATATCTTATGTTCTTCAAAGGTTTCTTATCTACATAAATGTCCATTCTCAAGTTCTGATTTAACCACATACAAGGAGCCATTCCATGATTTTAGGAAGTTTTACAATGGCGCAGGACACAGAGGTGTCCTCATAGGAGTGAGAGTAAGCCATGAGTCATCAGATTCTTAACGTGCAGTGTGACCTGAATATCTGCCATTCGATCTCTACATCCGCAAAGATAGATTACTTTATAGGTTTCTGAGTCGTGTACAATTAATCAGATTTCTTCATACAACCCTTCAGTGACTGAGCTAGAATATCGAGATTTATGAATTGCTGTTCATTTTTCTTTTTTTTGATATTATAAATTGTATTATTTCCAAAAGCAGACTCAGTGAATGATAACTTAAGAAAATTCATGCTTAGATCCAAATGAGGGATTACAGCATCTCACATATATTCTTATTTACACAAAATAACATATCTTTAGACTCAATACATCTTTCTAATATTTGAGTACATATTTATTTGCCAACAGAACTGAATGTCAATAAAATTTGTCAGTCAACAACAGCCAAGAGGAACTTCCTTAGATAAGCCTTGTAAAATATACATTCACATGAAGGCCAAAAATGCGCAAGCATCTCACCACCGCCTTGAGTCTTTCATTCTACCACCGTGTGGAGAGCAAGGACAGTCATCAAGTGACTGACATCTCAGGCCTAACTGTTCACACTTTCTTTTTCACCACCCCAGAGCCTTGTCAGGCAGCCCTCGAGGAGACCCAGTCGGATGGAATGAGCAGTCTGTGCTGAGCTGCCAGTCGGCCACCAGATGGCAGCAATGCTTCTATGAATAATGCAGCAGTCGGTGCCGCCTATCTAAGATTTCCCGTGTTAATAATAGAACTATCCTTACTTTAGTCAAAGGACAAATTCGTCTGCAGTGAAGCCAGCCGCGTGTTCATGCCATTAATTGTACTTTCTGGGAAGCATTTGTTTCCTAGCACTTGAGCCTCCAAGTGTTTACTATGCTGATTAAACGTTAAACGCTGCCGAATTTCTTTTGATTCTGAGCTGAGGACAGCCAGGGGCTTGTTTTTTCCTTTGAGGTGGACAGTGACATCTGTGACTGTGTAAGTTCCAGTGCATCTATGAGAGAAGAAAGGTTCCACGTGTTTCCCACCACGTTTATCAGCACACTCTGTACATCTGAAGATTGCACACGTAACATCTCTGGCATGATTGGAGTTCAAATCCATCATAGAAGCAGACATCAGAAGGCTGACTTTGACTTAATCGTGGGTGTGGGAGTCTTAAAAATTAAGCATTGTTAAAATGGCAGATAAAACACAACAGAACTACCAAAGGAAGTTCAGTGTCAATAGCTCACATTCCTTGGGGTCACTTCTGCAACGTGTCAACACTGTCACTTAAAAAGCTTGCATTGAACATATAGCCTACACTGATTTAGAAAGCCTCTGTCCATGCTGGAGATGAAATATCCCATAACATGGTGAGGCTGAGTCTGGGGGTCTCTACCAAGAAGAAATACATTTGCTTACTCTCTGAGAGCGTGAACCCCAGACACCAATAGCAGCCTAAGTGTGGCTGAGTTCAGTTTCCTCCCCAAATCATTTCATCTCATTGTTAAACTTAAGACACTGCTTTTCCAATGCCTGCCTCTTCAAATTCCAAGAAGCCTTAACTGTCCTGCAGTGTTTTATGGTGTGTGTGTGTGTGTGTGTGTGTGTGTGTGTGTGTGTGTGTGTGTGTGTTTACATGGTGCATGTCTGTTTTGGTTAGGCTTCTATTGCTGCGGTAAAGACCATGAAACCATAGTCAATAGCCAATAGCCATTGGGAAGGAGAGGGTTAATTGGTTAGCAGATCAAAGTCTATCATAAGGGGAAGCCTAGGAGGAAACCTGGAGGCAGGAACTAAAGCAGAGGTCATAGGAGAACTTTGTTGACTGGATTATACCTTCATGGCTTGCCCGGTCTGCTTGTCCTGTATCACCCAGAACCATGCGCCTAGAAGTGGCACCTCCTGCAGTGACCTGGGGCATCCTTTTTCAACAATTAATCAAGAAAATGCGCCCACAGAGTTGCCTACAGGCTATAAGCCTGAAGAATTTTCTCAGCTGAGGTTCTTCTTGCAAGATAACTTTAGCTTGGTGTCCAATTGACGACAAAAACTGACAAAGACAATATGCCTTTTGAGCCTTTGTAGGGAGGACAGAGGTGGGTGTTGGAGGCTCTGCTCTGTCTTCTCCACCTTATCCCCTTGAAACATCGTCGCCCACTGAAGCTGGAGCTAGTCTGAACCAAAAAGCCTTAGAAATCCTCTTGTTTCTCCCTGCGGCGGTGCTGCCATCAGAGGCGCACCGGGCCACCCACAGCAGTTTACAGGGGAATGGGGGATTTGAACTCAGGTGCTCTTTCCCATAGAGCCATCTTCCTAGATCCTAGATTCTTGCCTTTTGAAAAAAATTAAGAATATAATTTAATTCCAACAATTCTTCCTTCCCTTTGCTCCCCTCCAAATCTTTTCATATACCTCTTCTCACTCTCTTTCCCATTCATGGCCTCTCTTTCCACTAATTGATTGGATGCAAACCTGTATTTGCATGTACATATATATTCCTAAATTATATCTTTGCTTTTAAGTCTGTACTATCTGCTAAAGTTCTAGTAGCACAGTACACTTGTGTATTGAAAGATTCTGCACAGATCCCAGGCAAGGTCTCTCTAGTGTGTGAGTGCTGGCTTTTGTTTGCATCATAAACTGACTGTTTTCTTGAGTTCATTTCAAGCCTTTGTTTATGATGCTTGCTTTATTATTTTCTTATCCTGTTTTAAACATTGCTCTGAGGTTTCAGAGTTTTGCTTACCACTGCCCAGATTTTTCCCCTTCTTGTGGTTAGTGGCAAATAAACATTGTGTGTGTGTATGCTGATGTGTGTGTATTTGTGTTTGTCTATGAATGTGTGTTTCTTGCTTTCAGATAGTCTCATTACCTGTCTTTCTAAAAACTGGATGGCACTGGTTATTTATATAAAGGTGATTTTGTGCTTTCCTAAGGTACTTGATTTTATTTTACTCTGTCTTCCTCATGGACAAGCTATAAACTGTGTTACCATTTATTGACTCCATATATTATATACCAACTTTAGGGATTAAACTATTCCTTTTTCTGGAATACATCTGTTTGCTATTAAAAAGGAAAGACAACCAGACTCGGCAAGAAGTAAACATGGCTACTTTGTTTTACAAATACAAAATAAGAATTCTGAAACAGATATGCAAAAGAGAGCCCATGGTTGGAATGTTGTGCCAGAATCAAAGTCATATTTTCTGTTCTTTATACAAGATGGAAATTCACAAGTAGAAAAATTCTAGTTCTTGGCACCATCACTTCGGTCCCATGAAACCTGTCCCGAGGCCCAGGATTTGTTTGCACACATTGCTTGGTATAGTCTGAAGACCTAGGTTTTGTTAACCAGTACCTGGAAGCCTCATCGTGTGAACACCACCAAGAAACTTCAGTGAGCCACAGACACCCATGGATAGCCTGGAAACCAGCACACTTGTTCTACCAAGGAATCAAGAAATAAAGAAGCTTCATGAGAGGTGGGGGTCCTAGCACGAGGTCAAGGAGAGAAGGGCAGCTAGCTGCAGGCAGCCTGAGATCAGGCGGAAAGCCAGACTGCCTAAATAAAAAGACTCTCATCTCTACCCTAGACCCCAGCTACTTCAGAAGTAAAAGAGAACAAAGCGGTGGCTTTAGCCCATTAGGCCACATCTATCTATTCCTCTAAGAAAACTGCGCATGACAAGTTCATTCCTTTCGGTTCAAAAGTTTGATCTAATTTATGTTATTTTGGAAACCTTACATCTGAGTCCCTCTGGCCGATTTGGTTCTAAAATCTATCAATATGGTCAGTGTAATGTCTACTGCCCTCCAGTTTTGTTCTGTCCTGACACTAGCGTGGACAGATAAAATTGCAGGACACTAGCAGTGGGCCTTCGGTAGCTTTTGAAAGTGAGGGAACTGTGTAAAGGAAACTATGGGGAGACCACGCTTTATACTATAGAGCTTCACAGCCAGGGAAGAAAAATTTGATATTGTTCTTACTAACAACGTACTTGAATTTTGTGTCTTAATTTCAAGAATTTAATTTAAAAGGTCTTTATTATTTTCCTCAAAATTAAATCAGTAAAAAGCCAGTGTTGCCCAGTGATTTGGTCTGAGGGGATGGGCGTGGTCCGGTCTGAAGGGATGGGCGTGGTCTGGTCCGAAGGGATGGTCGTGGTCTTTATCTTTTTTATTTAGGTTAATTCCTTGAACTAAGTCTTTTTTTTTTCGTGGCCTTTGTCTTATTGGCGTGCTTTGACCTAGCTCCTGTTTCTGCTCTCCCTTCATTAGTAAGTGCTAATGTGTTTTTGCTTTCACCAAAATTTGAATAGAATCATTTTTCTTGTGTTCAGGATCATTTTCTTATAGCCAGTCACATAGATGGTAGATGAATCTCTCTCTCTCTCTCTCTCTCTCTCTCTCTCTCTCTCTCTCTTTCTCTTTATCTCTCTCCCCCCCTCTATCGTGTGTGTGTGTGTGTGTCAAAGACCTAATTCCAAAATAAATCTTTTGCAGCATAATCTCACTGACACACTGAAGCCAGCATTCATAAAATAATCATATTGCTTCCTTCTAATCAAGAAAAGAGTATTGCTTTGACACCTTGGAAGGGGAGCAGAAAGAGTCCCTTCTCTCCCTTTTATTTGGGGACATTGTTACTGGACTGTCTCTACAAGTTGCAGTTGGGAGCTTGTTAGAAAATTCCAGGGGAAGCCGGGCGGTGGTGGCGCACGCCTTTAATCGCAGCACTTGGGAGACAGAGGCAGGTGGATCTCTGTGAGTTCGAGACCAGCCTGGTCTACAGAGCTAGTTCCAGGACAGGCTCCAAAACCACAGAGAAACCCTGTCTCGAAAAACCAAAAAAAAAAAAAAAAAAAAAATTCCAGGGGAATATGCTCCTGTTACTGTATTAACTTGCATATTCCATGTAACTAGTATAAATTATATAAACTAGTAACATATATAACTAGTTTATACCAACTAGACATTGCAGCAATGACACTTTCGAAAAGGACTGAACACTAAAATCTGAACAAGGCAGAAGGACATATACCCTGTGAACAAGAAATGAAAATATTTTTCTTTGGAGCTATTAAATCCTTAGCACCTGAGGGCAATACATAAAACGTTGAGGAGCTCCAAGGTTAGTTGCGTTTGACAATCTGTATCACCCTCACCAAGATCCTGCTAAAATTTACAATTGGAATTTCAAGCTTAATGTTAGAGGATGATCTGGTTAGTGAAGGAATAAATAATGATGAACACCTGTGTTTGTGTTAGTTACTCCTTTGTAGTTGATTACAAACACACCAAAGGCCTCCTCATTTTTAACACAGACAGGAGGCTGGAAGAGGTGGGCTTATTATTTTGTTCTTTCTTAGTGTGACACAATGCAAGTTGGAGAAGGAATCCTTCCCTGAGTCTGCATAAAGTACAATTGAAAACATGCAGGTCCGCAGACCCAAATGCCTCTCCACTATTCCTCTGCGGGATGGTTGAGTATTTAGTAGGCAGATGAAATGGTGGAGGGCAAGACACCAAGGAAACCAAAGCCATGTTAGACACTGATGCTTCTCTTTACACTGGTTTATTTTTGACTCTATGCCTTTTGAGACATTGTGAGCAATCCTGTCAACTGAAATCAGTCTTACTTCAAATGAATGCAAGTATAAATGTGCAGAATCTTCCCTCTGCATTTAGTCTAACAATACACATTGCGAAATGAAAGAGAAAATCGGTAAAAGCTCAGATTCATTCTAAACCACCCTTCCTGACACAAGAAATGTATAAAAGCGAAATACCAGTAGTTTTCCTTTTGGCTGAAAGTAGCATTTTCCAGGATGTTATTAAATTATCTCCACATTAATAAATGTAAGTAGCACTAAAATATGTTAAGCTAAGACATGTCGGATCAGAACGAGCAATCAAATTATGTTCAGTTGTAATGTATATCCATGGAAAATATTACACGAATGTATTTAATATACAGTATAGCCAGAGGAGTTTACCCAGAGTCTGAAAAGCAACATGAGTAATTAAATGTTAAAACTATTCTCCAACTTGACTTTCCTTGTAGGGAACTGGGTCCCTCCCTGCAGCCATGGTTTTATATTAAAAGAGACAGTGTCAATCCCGGGCATTTGAGCACAGTGTTGATGTTGTGAACTTCTGATGGAGGTATGAACCAAGTCGTCTTCATGTTTCCTGTCTTACAGATGGGCAGTTGGCATAGTTCTATTCATTATTTATTAACTGGTAGAGTTTTACGACTTAACACATGTAATCTATAGAAAGCCAATAAATCCCACTGTCAAATTTCATAAAATTTGTTTAGAAAATAGTGAAACCTATTCAGCCATACTAGGTAGGAGGTAAATATGTATTCAGAGGACAGATGATTCAATATCTTAAAAACTAGTTACTATCCTTCTCCCTACTGAGAAAAAAACCAAGGAAACTCACAGTATCTTCTAGTTCTTTATTCAGTTATTCTTTGGGAATCTTGTAACGCAAGGCTAATGTTGCAGATAGAATTCCCTGTTTTCTTTGTTGTTTGTCATACTGCATATGTTCAAATCTGGCCCCAGCAGTCACAATCTGAGCAGCTAGGGCATGCCCAGTCTCCTGGCTCAATAGGTACAGTAGCTGAGATAATTTCCAGTCTCACATCTAAAACTGCTTTCTTTACTTGCCGGGAAAGAGTATCACGTGACAACTTAATTGAATGGAATTAATTGCTTTGTCTTAAGTCTTGTTTCTGTTTTCATTATCATTTTTTTCTGAGACAGAGTTTCTATATAGCTCTGACTGTCCTTGAACTCACTAAGCAGACCAGGCTGGCCTCACACTCACAGAGATCACCTGCATCTGCCTCAGAAGGACTGGGATTAAAGGCTTGGCACCACCATGCCCAGCTCCTTCTCATTTTTAACACGTGGCATTCCTGGAAGGCTGGGAGCATATTTGTGTTGTGCCCTCTGTTTGACAGCATGTCATGAGTTCCCCAACCTAGACTTCCAAAGACATTGTTCAGAGAACCTCAAACTCAAAGGAAGAGAAACAACCTAAATGAAAATTTCCCGTCAACTTTGAAACAAGATTTTCTTTAAAGCTTCCCCCAAATGATGTGTTAGTGTTTCTGTAGCTAATTTCCAAACTATGTTATCAGTTAACCTTCCTGATATAACACAGTGTGAATGCCCAGTGTGGCCAGTGAAACAAGAGAAGATATAACCTCCCCTTGTGCTTCGGATGCTGCCTTACAGTACTACAACCCTTTAGCGGAGTTTTGTTTAGTTATTACAACTATCTCTATGTAAATGACATTTGGGATTATTTAAGATTATGTTGTAATCCTTTTAATCCTTGGTGCATTAAGTTTCAGGATAACCACAAAAGAGAAAACCAGCACTTAGCAGAAATGTTTAAAACATGTGATTTACGCATAAATCTTTTTGCCCAGGCTCTCCCCGATGAAGACCTGGCATTGCTTTTAGTTAACCAAGAAAACTTGCCTAAAGTTCATCCCAAATTACTCACTGACAAAATACCTTCTCAAGTTACATCAAAATTGTGATAATTCATGATTACCCTTTCTGCAGGATTAAACAACCATTTGAGCAGTGGACCTACAGCAATTTTGTTTAGAATTTGTATGTCCCTTTCATAAGTGCAAAGCTTTGTGTGTGTGTATGTGTGTGTGTGTGTGTAACTCCCAAGATCAAGAAATCCTATATAAATGTACACATGATGATGTCTTTAAAAATGTATTTATAGAATTGTTTGACACCTCTGATTACATGTCATAGACAGAGACTTTTTAAAGACAGACAACACTTTTTTTTAAAAACGTTACTTGCTCTTGAACAATCCTATCAGACAAAAGGGGCCCAAAGATTCCAGTTCCAAAACAGGCAGAGACTCCTCATTACAGAAAGTGAATACCATTTTGATTTACCAAGAGTTATTATATACTAAATTTATACTATATACTAAATTATATACTATAATTTTATCACTGTGATATTAGCATGTACTATTAGAAGAAGACTGAACCCACATTGAGTTTGATGGAAATTTAACTGTAAATAAAACTTGGATTTTGTTAAATGCAGAAAGTGAACAAATCAGATGTCTAGAAAGTATAAACAGTGTATGAAAATATTCCATCTTTCTGTATCAAAAATGTGTGCTTCCAGCATATCTCAGGCACTCACAATTTTTTTGTTTGTTTTCCTCTTCATTTCAAGTTTGACTTCTCTGCAGACATGGTAATTATGTGGTATATAATTGCCAATCCGTCAACTTTTTAAAGACAGATTTCAAATTTTAAATTATTTCTAATTTTGCTCTTCTTTGATTCTTCGGGAACTAAAAATCTCAATAGTCATTTGCTGTCTGTAATCTATAATTCATAGGCTGAGATTGAATATCAAGCCTAATTCAAACTTGGAATCCTAAAACTATTTTTGATGTGGTACCTCAGCTAAAGTTAGAAGGGTCTTTTTCAGTCGGGAAGAAACGTTTCATTATTCAGTAGGTAAGGAAACCCTTCTGCACTCTCAAACACCCACCCATGCCTTAATACTGTGTTTTGAGATGTAATCATGTTTATTCTGATCACTTGAGAGTTAGCCCAGCTAATGTATCTAATCAAATATTGATGCACAACATCATCTGGACTTAGTCGTCTGCAAATTATTCCCAATGTTTCTTTTTGCTAACAGAACTATAAAAGCAATTCACATTATTCTACTCAAACGACTGACAGTTTTGATCTCCTTGATGGGTGCATATTAGAAAATTTTAACCTAAGCTTGTGGAAACCAAGATGGTCTATCCAACATGAATGAACAGAAACTCATACCAGAATTTTCTGTAACTTTTGTGTTCACAATATCTTTATAGCCTTTTATTTCTACATTCAAACCTAGCAAGAGTTTATCCACATATCCTCTATCAATCTATCTATCTATCTATCTATCTATCTATCTATCTATTATCTATCTATCTATCTATCTATCTATCATCATCATCTATATATGAATCATGCTATCTATTTGTGCATGTACCCATCTTTCAATCATCTGTGTAAATATTGAAGGCTCAAGGCCTCATGAATTGTTCATTTATATCAAAAACAAAGATAGATGACAAAATTTTTCAAGCCACTAAATTTGCAAAAGGTGAAATAGACTTCAATGTCTTTGGAAGAAGCTGCATTCAGAAGTATATATAAAATTCAAATGGAAATTATAAAAGAATGAACATTAGCAATAGTTCAAAAGCTAGGGATGATATATACCATCATTTGTGCACCACAGAGTTGACAGTAGCCTCATTTTTGATCTAATTGAAAATTTACAGAGATAAATGCAGAAAGACTGGCCTCAGAGATCTAAAAAAAATGATCCATTTTACAAACATCATGTTCTTAAAATTGAGCACGATATCTTTCTTTTACAACTTTCTTAATTGGAGTACCCACAATGCATGTGGACATACAACATTTAGCTTATCTAATCATGCCCTAGATCAGTGGTTCTCTACCTTCCTAACGCCGCAACTCTTTAATACAGTTCATTAAGTTGTGGCAGCCTCCAACCATAAAATTATTTTCATTGTTGCTTCAAAACTGTACTTTGCCACTGTTATGAATCGTAATGTAAATATTTTTTTGGAGCTAGAGGTTTTCCAAGGGGTCACGACCCTCAGGATGAGAGCCACTGTCTTAGATTGTCAGTGACTTGAATTATGACCCTTATGTTTTATTCTTGGTGTTGGAATAACACCAAGAGACAGAAATAAGAGGAGGGGGTTATTTTTTTTTTACTGATTCTTACCTTCTCATTCTCAAACAAAGTTCATCTTATTATTTATACCTTGGTTCTCTAAATTCTCTGCCGTTTGGTTTGAGATCACTCTCCCTACGTGTGCCTTCCTGCCTCCTTCCTTCCTTCCTTCCTCCTTCTTGTTTAAAATTGTATTTTTAGTTGACAGATGATAATTATATCTATCCTTTCACTTAATTTTTGGTTAAAAACATCTCTATATTTAAGTAGAGCAAAACTAGAAACGGAAAGATAATTTATTCTAGGACATGCATAGCTTTTTTTTCTTTTTAAATCTGAATAGGTCTGAATTATTTTACTCTATCTGAATAAGTTCCGGGAGGAAGTAACCCATACTGGATACACTGGAAGTGAGCTATTTCCCCTCATATGGGTAGAAGTGGGAAAGGCCACCACATATGCTACTGCAAGATCCTTATAGTGATTTCATCAATGTATTTTATTACATAATAACTTACTTTTAGTTAAAAAGTAGAACTACTTCAGAAAATATTTAATATCAATAAATAAGTATTAATCCACTCCCTTCACTCCTAAATGGGATAATTCTAAAATATAACAAAATGAAAAATGTAAATGTTGTATATAACTTAAAATGGAAAAAACATATCGAATTTATAATCTGAAATAATTATAATCTGAAGTAATTTCACAAGTGAGATACCAAAGTTTATGGTTTCTATTCATTTAAGGATTTTGTGGTTTATTTTACACTCAGTGGACTGTGATTCTGCCTGTTAATCAATCATAGTAATTTTCTTTCCAAAGTGAAAATAGTCAATATAAAAGGTTTAAAATTTATTATTAATTAAATTTGTGCTTGGACAACTTCGTCCATGTATAGAATGCATTCTGATTTCTCTCCCTCCTCCCTTTCGCATGTCCTTGCCTTCCCCAACAGGCTGCTCTGTTCTCCCCTGCTCCTCACTTCCGCTGGTAAATGTTCTTAATGACTGGAAGGCAGGGAGGGCACCAAATGAGAATAGCTTATAATTAGGGAATCGTAATTTGTGTACGTTTGAACGTGCCGCGTCACATCTATTTAAGCAAAGTGTTCTAGGTTAGCACCCCAAACAGCTCTCAAATACATTGCAAAGTTCAATGATGTTGCTGTATAATAAGCGGCAGAGAGCATCTATTTTGTGTCTAGATAGTAACCAGGCATCAGGGGGAAACACAAAATAAACCCACGGTTCCCCAAGGAAGAGGAGTCAGAGTCAGTCTTTCATAATGACCTTCAGACGAGTAGCTCACGCACACGGAAACATCATAGGAAGGTAATCTCATTCTGATTACCCGAGAGAGCTCCAGCTTAGAGGAAGCAGGAATAAATTGAGTACATGTGGCACTCCTACCTGAAAGACACTCTTCCTGCTTGATTTTTCCTTGGCCCATTCTATATGTGCACCACGCAAGTCCACGCATTCTGCTTTGTGCCTGGCTTTCTGTAAACAAAAATGAAAAGAAGAATAAAGATCAAAGGGCACTGAAGAAGCTTGTCAGAAAAAAAAAAAAAAGTTTACCGAGTTAGAGGTTGTGCATACGTACGCCACGAAGCCTCTCTTGTGTGCTTCCCAGAGGAGACCTAATCTGCGGGACTTTTACTTGGGATTTTATAACTTTAATACTCTAAAATTACAAGCATAGTTTTAAATACATTTCATTAGTTACACATAATAAAAAGGATCAATACTTCTATCAATGATTTGACATAATTTTAAAGAAATAGAAGCTTAAAGATCTGCTTTTCTGTTCTGTATAATATTGCTATTGTATTATATCATCTAGTCAGACATGGACAGGAACAAAAATTAAGTCATACACCTGTTAGACCTAAAAGTAAAAGAAAAATCACAATGTAAGAGGGAAAGGTCTAGTTTAGTTTTGTGACCTCAGCAAAGTTACTTAGAACATAGCTACATGATCTTGAAATTAGAGCAAACAGATTCAGCTTAATCTCAAACTCTCTTCTAATGTTTGTATTTAGTATGTTAACAAATTCAGAAAGTAGCATTGTCACCAATGTGCCTTTCACAAAGTCACATTTTAGTTGGACATGTGGCACATATGGTTAATCCCAGCACTCACAAGACAGAAGCAGGCTGACCTCTGTGAATCAAAGGCTTGCCTGGTCTGCATAGTGAGATACTGTCTTAACATAATAATAAGAAAGGAGAGAAAGAGAGGGTAGGAGGGGGAGGTAGGGAAGGAACGAAGAAAGGAAGGAAGAAAAGGAAGGAAGAGAAGGAAGGAAGGAAGAAAAGGAAGAAAGAGAAGGAAGGAAGAGAAGGAAGGAAGGAAGGAAGGAAGGAAGGAAGGAAGGAAGGAAGGAAGGAAGGAAAGAAGATCCACATTTAAAAGTTTAGGAGTACGTGTGTAAGTTTTATGTAATAAAGCTAAT
This sequence comes from Alexandromys fortis, assembly GCF_014885135.2. Lineage (NCBI taxonomy): Eukaryota > Metazoa > Chordata > Mammalia > Rodentia > Cricetidae > Alexandromys > Alexandromys fortis. The sequence goes on from NW_026067917.1 coordinate 9,470,939, forward strand.
TTATTTAATAAATAAATCATAGTATTGGATTATTTTTATATGAAGTACATGATAAATGAAAGTAATTTTATTTCAGAAATTCCTAATAACCAGCTAATATGAATGTTAACTATAGTTGCCTAATAATTTCATTTGACACAGTGAATATCATCTACATAAGTTTAAATTCACACAACTTCAGCTGTTACACAAAGCTTATTTTTGGACATTCTTTACTGTTTTCCAAAGAGGTACTGTATAGAGATGTTTTGCAACAATTTTCATGTGCTTTAGGCTACTCTAGGTTTCTTTACAAAGAAATTCAATAATTTCCTCATCTTCTTTTTCTGCAGAACATCCTAAACATTTAGTATAGAAATGTTTTAGGCAACTTTCACAAACTTTAAGTCAAATCTTGAAATTAGAAATGTAAAAGTGTTGAAAAATAATTTTCTGTCCAAATTGTTGCCTTATAACCACTCTCTAATTTTATTGGATTTAAAAAAATCTAACAGGAGTTGGTAGAAAATTTTCTTTGTCTTTTCTTTTTTTTTTTACCCATGATAAAATAGGATATGTTTACCTTTCAGCAACCAAAGTGTGTGTGTGTGTGTGTGTGTGTGTATGTATGTGTGTATGCATGCACACACATGAGCATAATTATCTGCAGGAACAATTTCACCTGGTTGGATAGCAGTTCACAACGTGCCTTTCACCTCCATTTAGTAGAAGCCTCGTGGGAATCCCTTTAAAATCAGCCACGACTCTAAAAACTTCTGCAATCAGTGAGTTTCACAGGTTCCCTCGGCATCGACACGCAGGCTGTCACTAACTACTGTAGTGCTCATGAAGGAAAACCTACAAGTTGCTTCCCGGAGAGTTGGTTAAATTATATCATACTCAGAACCAACAATAATCATTAAGGAAATAAAACTAAAGGGTGTTATTTGCCCCATATAATGCAATGGGGTGGGAGAGAGAGGTGGCTGCAGAATTACATTATATAAGAAGTACTTTGTATAATCAAGCATTTCCTTAACTAGCATCTCCCAATGACTAAGCTATCTTTTAATCCTTATAGTAATTGAGGCAATTATTATTATTACTACTGTGCTATAGGTTATAAGATATGTCAGAATGATTCTGGTGTGCAGAAGTTTACCAAGGCAAACAGCTTAAAGGGGTGTGAATCAACTTATTTGTTTTAAATTATTTCACTAGTTTTGGTGTTTGAGTGTTTTTTTTTTTCCCCTCCATGTGTGCCTAAGCCCCACTTGCATTTCTGTGGCAAAAGAGAGCAGCAGATCCTTCAGAACTAAAGGTATCGATGGTTCTGAACTACCTTATGGGGGAATTGAACTCTGGTCCCTTGGAAGATCAGCAAATGCTCTTAACAGCTGAGCCATCTCCCTGGCTCTAAAGGTCAGAATCCAAACGCAACTGGAGTCACTGTCTTCTTCATGCAGTGCTGAAAATCAAACACGAAGCTTTGCCCATGCATGGGCAAATGCTTTACCACAGAGAGGTACCCACAGCTCTCAAAATCTGTCTTTAACTGGTGTGCAGCCCGTGAAACTGGAATTACCATGATAGAACACAACCAAAGGTGGGGAAAGCTGTGACTTACTCATTAGACTGCAGGACAGGTGTTGATTGTGTTTACATCCCTTCTGCTAAGTTAATCTTGTTGGCGAGCCTTCATCCCTTCATCATCTTTATGTATTCGACCTACACTACCTCCATCCAGATCTTCATCCCGCTGGCTCTTCTGCATCAGCTCCCTGCTGTAGGCGCCTTGTCAGCAGCGGTGGTTTTTGAACCCTATGGAGAGCGGCTGCTTCCCTGCACCCCTGGAAACCTCTATCTTAATTCTTATTTGACCTCATGCCTTCCTGAAAGTATCACGTGTTCTTTGTATATACTGACTATCTGTGTTTCTCCCTTAGAGCCGCGCTTCCGCAGCGTGGGGCTTGTTTTCCATTTTCTTCACTGTTTTTTACCCAATGTATGGAACAGTGCCTGGCACACACTTGCTCTACAGGGAATATTTACTGAATTCTGAATGAAGAAAAATATCAACATGCAACTAACTTTTCTGCTTTGGAAGGAAGTCTTGAGATTCTTAAAATTTTGTTTTACATAAATTAAGATTTCTAAAATGTTTAAGAGCTAAGCAGTCATTTGTGATTTGGGAAATGATTACAATAATTTAATGGGTTCATTGAAACTGAGTATGAATTTCATGAAATCATTCTTTTTTTAATTGATCTTTATTGAGCTCTACATTTTTCTCTGCTGCCCTCCCTGACTCTTCCCTCTCCTTCAACCCTCTACCAAGGCCCTCATGCTCCCAATTTATTCAGAAAATCTTGTCTTTTTTTCTACTTTCCATGTAGATTAGATCTATCTATGTCTCTCTTAGAGTCCTCATTGTTGTCTAGGTTCTCTAGGATTGTGATTTGTAGGCTGGTTTTCTTTGTTTTATCTTTAAAAACCACTTATGATTTTAGCCATTCTGACAGGTGTAAGATGATATCTCAAAGTTGTTTTGATTTGCATTTCCCTGATCGCTAAGGAGGTTGAGCATGACCTTAAGTATCTTTTGGCCATTTGAACTTCTTCTGTTAAGAATTCTCTGTTCAGTTCAGTGCCCCATTTTTTAATTGGGTTAATTAGCATTTTAAAGTCTAGTTTCTTGAGCTCTTTATATATTTTGGAGATCAGACCTTTGTCTGTTGCAGGGTTGGTGAAGATCTTCTCCCAGTCAGTAGGTTGCCTTTTTGTCTTAGTGACAGTGTCCTTTGCTTTACAGAAGCTTCTCAGTTTCATTAGGTCCCATTTATTCAATGTTGCCCTTAATGTCTGTGCTGCTGGGGTTATACGTAGGAAGCGATCTCCTGTGCCCATCTGTTGTAGGGTACTTCCCACTTTCTCTTCTATCAGGTTCAGTGTGTTCGGACTGATATTGAGGTCTTTGATCCATTTGGACTTGAGTTTTGTGCATGGTGATAGATATGGGTCTATTTTCATTCTTCTACAGGTTGACATCCAGTTGTGCCAGCACCATTTGTTGAAGATGCTTTCTTTCTTCCATTGTATACTTTTAGCTCCTTTATCGAAAATGAGGTGTTCATAGGTTTGTGGGCTAAAAACCAGGTCTTCTATAGGATTCCATTGGTCAGCTTCTCTGTTTTTATGCCAATACCACACTGTTTTCATTACTGTAGCTCTGTAATAGAGTTTGAAGTCAGGGATTGTAATGCCTCCAGAAGTTCCTTTATTGTATAAGATTGTTTTGGCTATCCCGTTTTTTTTTTTGTTTTTGTTTTTGTTTTTCCATATAAAGTTGATAATTGTCCTCTCAAGATCTGTGAAGAATTTTGATGGGACCTTGATGGGGATTGCATTGAATCTATAAATAGCCTTTGCTGGAGAGGTTGTGGAGAAAGGGGTACCCTCATCCATTGCTGGTGGGAATGCAAACTTGTGCAACTACTTTGGAAATCAGTGTGGCGTTTTCTCAAAAAATTTGGGGTCAACCTATCCCTGGACCCAGCAATACTACTCTTGGGAATATACCCAAGAGATGCCCTATCATATGACAAAAGCATTTGTTCAACTATGTTCATAGAAACATTATTTGTAATAGCCAGAACCTGGAAACAACCTAGATGTCCTTCAATGGAAGAATGGATGAAGAAAGTGTGGAATATATACACATTAGAGTACTACTCTGCCATAAAAAACAATGACTTCTTGAATTTTGCATGCAAATGGATGGAAATAGAAAACACTATCATATAGTTATTATCCCTGCTATGGGAAATAGACAAGATTGCTGGGCGAAAAATTGGGATCTTGGGGGTGGGGTGGGATGGGGGTAAGGGGAGATGGGGAGAGAAAAGTGAGAAGGGGAGGATAGGGGGAACTTGGGGAAACGGGATGATTGGGGATAAAACAAGGTTGGATAGAGGAGCAGGGAATCACATAACTTAATTAAGGGAACCACCTTAGGGTTGGTAAGAGACATGAACCTAGAGTGGCTCCCAGGTGCTTAGGGCAATGTCCCCAGTTGATTCCTGGGCAGCTGAGGATAGGGAACCTGAAATGACCCTGTCCTATAGCCATACTGATGAATATCTTGCATATCACCATAGAACCTTCATCTAGCAATGGATGGAGATAGAGACAGAGACCCACACTGGAGCATCGGACTAAGCTCCCAAAGTCCCAATGAGGAGCAGAAGGAGGGAGAACATGAGCATGGAAGTCAGGACTACGAGAGGTGCACCCATCCACCGAGACAGTGGGGCTGATCTTTTGGGAGCTCACTAAGGCCAGCTGAACTGTGACTGAAAAAGCATGGGATAAAACTGGACTCTCTGAACATGGGGGACAATGAGGGCTGATGAGAAGCTAAGGACAATGGCATGGGGTTTTGTTCCTACTTCATGTTCTGGCTTGGTGGGAGCCCAGCCAGTTTGGATGTTCACCTTCCTAGACATGGATGGAGGGGAGAAGACCCTGGACTCTCCACAGGGCAGGGAACCCTGACTGCTCTTTGGACTGGAGAGGGAGGGGGAGATGAGTGGGGGGAGGGGGAGAGGGGGGAGGAGGGGGAGGGAAATGGGAGGCTGGAACGAGGCAGGAATTTTTTTTTTCAATAAAAAAAACACTTATGAGTGAGTACATGTGATAGCTGTCTTTCTGGGTCTGGGCTACCTCACTCAAAATTATGTTTTCTAGCTCTATCCATTTGCCTGAAAAATTCAAGGTGTCGTTATTTTTTCTGCTGTGTGGTACTCCATTGTGTAAATGTACCACATTTTCCTTATACATTCTTCGGTCGAGGGGCATTTAGGTCAACCTTCTTCAAGACCCAGCAAAAACCACTTTTGGGTATATACCCAAAGGATGCTCAGTTGTGCCACAAGGACAACTATGTTCATTGCAGCATTGTTTGTCATGGCCAGAACATTGTGCAGCTTCCGTATCAATAATGTGAGCTATGTTCTATCCAGAAACTCCAGGGTTAAGGAAAGTGTTGACTGTTCCTTTAAGAATTTTATAGCTGGGGCTGAGCTTTTGCATTGAATCACTAGGTCAATACCACACACAAGGCACTGGGTTCAATCTCTGGTAACAAATCATACACACACATACACACCCCATGCATATGGACACACACACAAACACACAGACACACACACAGGGGGTGGGTGCAGAGGCAGAGACAGAAATTTCCATATTAGGAGCCCTTAAAGACTACCTAATTATCTATAGTCATTCTACAATGTTGAAATAGAGGAGCTCAATGGGTAAAGAGTAATGCAGGCTTTCACATTCTTTACATCGTTTAGCTGTGCCAGTCTCTAAATATCATCCACATTGCCCATCAATCCCTGTGGATGTGGGTTCTTGCTCATGATAACCCCAATCCAAATTCCTGCCACTCCCCCTCACTGCCCTTTGCTCCTCAGGGCAACATGCCTTTGATGATCATCTCCCCTTGCTGTCCCAACTCCTATTGTTCTTACTCTTCCATCTCTTCCCCAATCTGACTTCACGGTGCTTCTCATCTACAGAAATGGCTGTAAGTTCTGTGCAATTCCTTCCTGCTCCTGACACTCCTTCTGGTATTCTTGAAGTAGTCTTGGGATAGCCTTCCCATCTTCTAAGACCTTTCTGGTTTCATGTCTTTCCATGCATAAGCCAGTGTTCCGGATTCAACAGTCACTTCCACCACCCGATTACCCACCCTGTTTCCCCATAGTCCTCTGCTCACTGTCTGTCTGTTTAGAAGTCTTCTGGGAAAATAATCTTGTGGGCTCCTCCGGATAGCGGCATCCCAGATGGTGCTTGCCTTACTCATTGGACTGTTGACTCTGCTTAGCAATGCTTTTCTGTACCTGGTCACTCTTTGTTCTTGCTTGAGACAGGTAACTAACTACCAAGTGTTTATCCTTCCCAGCTCTGCTCTGTGACATGGCTTATTCTTGCTGCCCAAAGATTGTAGAGCTCACGTGCAAGGTTCCTAAATTCCATCGTTACCAAAAACAGATGAAAGATTTTCACTAAATTCTTTTATATTCTATTCTTTACGATATCATTGTGAAGATAGTGTCAGTCACTTCAACATGCATGTGAAAAAAAAAAAAAAAACTCAAGCAGCAAGGGACCAAGTACCTCACAGAAGGCCACACACTTAGCAAGTGCCTAAGCTGAGCTTTGAACTCGGTTTTATCAGACTGCATGCAGCATGCCCTTGACAGTACAGAATCCAACCTCCCATTCTTGGACATTCTTTCTTCCTCTGAGTTCACTGTTCCAAAGCAGGAAACCTAATTCCTATTTTCTACTTGTTCCTTGTAAAAGCTGACATTTTCTTACTCCTTGTCTAGCCACAGAAATCCAGTTCTGGCTCTGTGGTCAGTTTCTACCTACCCAGAGCCTCATTCCTTGGCAAGAGAGTCAGAAGTCTTTGAATACATGTGTCATGCGGGATACTGATGACAGCCTGCGGTCTGCCTGACCTCAGAGCAAGAGGGAAATTTACCCCAGGTGTATCTCCCCTAACTCCTGGCCCCGTCCTGAGAATTCAAACCCTGCTTTACCTGTTTACTCACTCTAATAGAATCTATCCTCGACCACTTCATTTATGAGAGACAATGGAGAAATGCTGTTTCAAAGTGTCAACTCAAAAGCTTCACTCTTAGCCACCTTTATTATTATTCCATTATTTCCAGAATCCCCAGGCACCCGCACTCATGACGTCCTGTTGCTCATGTACCATGCTCCTCTTAACCCCCATAGCCTGGCTTTTACTCCCATTTCTGGTTAGTGTAAAACTTTTTAACCATTAAGGTCAACACCAGCCACCTGACACCTAGTCTCTGCTCCTTAAATTTGGACTTAAACTGTCTAGTTCTGCTGCCATCGTCCAAGAAATGCTCCTGGCCTCAGTGCTCGAGGGCATATTTGCTTTTACTGTTCTGTTTTTCCTGTATGACTTCCTGTTTGTTTCCCCTACCTTCCTTCCTCTCCAGTTTCTAAACCATCTATGGTTGGTTCCTAAAAGATCCCTGACTTACTCTCCTGTCTCTCACATTTTCTTATTCAGCACTATGCTGTGGGTTTCACTCTTACATCTAATCTGGCCTCATCTTTTGTACTAAGTTGACTCCTCAATCAACTCCTCTGCCCTACCCCCTCCAGCTTCTAATAGCGGTCCAGAACTCTATTTTTTAGGCTACTAATATTGAAACAAGCTGTAGGACTCTCGGGGCCTTCTTCTTGGACTTCCTTACATATCTCTATTGCTAATCTTGTTTAATAACCTATTTACTCATCTACATGAAATTTTATTGACCTCTTCCATCATCTCTCTCATCAGTGATAGCCAAACAGTTAAAAAAAATCCCTGATTTTTAAATTACCTTTGCTCTTTCCATCTTGTGACAATAGTCCTTTGAACTCTTTTGTTTTCTTTTACCTGAATTCTTCTAGTTTTTTTTCCTATGGCCAGTCCAAAAAAAAAAAAAAAAAACCCAAAACAAAGAAACACACA
>NW_026067917.1:9479714-9511708 GCF_014885135.2 Alexandromys fortis
GATTTTCTTTGGGTTCTCCTTCTTATTTAGCTTCTCTAAGAACCCGAATTATAGGTTCAATGTCCTTTATTTATGGCTAGAAACCAAATATGAGTGAGAACATTCCATGTTCTTCTTTTTGGGTCTGGCTTACCTCACTCAGGATGGTGTTTATACAGCCCAGGAACACCTGCTTGAGGAGCTACCAACCCACGTGACCTGGGCCTCCCACAGACATGCTCACGGCCCAGTTTGTCAATTGAGGTCCCTTCTTCTTTGGTTTCTTCAGTTTTGTATCATGTTAAAAACAAATAAGTAAACACACAGAAACTATTAAGATTAGTGATGTGGTGAGTTTAGAAATATAACAAAAAACTGGTTATTTGAGTAATATGAAAGGATCAAACATCTATGCTTCATGACAAGAACACTAAGGTAAGGAGACAGGATTGTGTAAACAGTAGTTGTAACCTGTCCCCCCCCCCCCAATTAAGAGGAGACCGGGGATGGAAAACGTTGAGCACTAAAGGGTATCAGAAAAGAAAGCCTTAGTATTTAAGTGTTAAACCTCATAATAAGCAGTTCAGGAAAAGTCACAGAATGTATTTGGAAGAGAATCATCAACATTTTGTTTAAGAAGCCTGAAATTAAAGAATCTGTTAATAGAAAATGTATTTCTGATTCTTACAGCATTGAAACACAAGCATGAAACAGCTAATGAACTATGGAAGCCAATGGATGAAAGAGTATATTGTTATAAGGACAAAGTTTTTTTTTAATTTATACCAATTTATAATGGTTATAAATTGACTAAATATGGGTTTAAATCTAGGACTGAGGCTGCCATATCTTCTGCAGGGATAGATTTAAAATAGAAGTGACTGATTTTTAAAACTATGATGATAGCTCTATGGAAGAGTTACTGCCTCTGGACGAAGGCATGCAAGCCTCTTAGCTGGAACAATGTGAAGTCATTAAAAATTGATCCTGTGCTTAGCCACTTCATATTTTTATTATTCTCATAGTCCATCTTCATGGTTTCTCAATAATCACTGACAGAGTATTCTCTACATAGTATGCTTTTCTTTGTTTTACATTAAGCCTTTGGGATTAGTTTTCTGTTTTATGAGCTATTTGGGGCACATAGTTTTCAGTGTGTATTAGGAAGTGTCTCAGGGTGAACAGTCTTTTGCTTTATGGTGATGGACATTAGGCACAAGTGTAACAAATCATTGGGCCGCTCCTCCTCTCTGCCTCAATCCTAGATGTGTTCTTAAACAAGATAAAGCTCAGACTTTATGAAGTAGGTTATTAGCCACCATTTTTTATTTTGGATTAATTGCTTGTTTTGGAATATAGACTGAGATTGTCCTTAACCGTTTTGAAACACAGAACACAAAATTGATTTAGAGGAATTAAGTTTAACCACATAACTTGCTTTGATTCTGGAAAATCGTTCATGGAGGAGGACAAAACTCACTTATCAATTCTCATCTGGGAAAAAATGATTTAGGAAAGAGTGCAAAATTGATACCTGATCTTATTAATATCTAAAGTATGGCCTCTGTCAATGCAAAAGTGGAGACTGATTATAACATGTGGGTTTTCTGTTTATGAATATAAATGATACTAATAATAACTGAAATTGCTACTACAATGAAATTTCTCAGTATGTTATAGAACAAATCAAATGGGCTTCTCAGAGAGGTAAACCTTCATTAGTGGTTATACTGGTAAAATGTGTGCTTTTGTTGCTGTTTAGAGGAGAGAGTGTTTTCTTCTTTTAAATATATAATAGCCCTCTCTTGGGCTTAATTTTTAATCAAAATCTTTCTAAAATAATTCCGATACCTTCTCCATAAATTACTTGTGCTATATTTTTATTCTCATATTTATATTACCTGTAGAGCTAATGGAATTCTTCCAAACTTGTTTCTTAGATTTTCATCCACTCCAATGACTGTCATTATAGGTGATCAGCCCAACCTGAGCTATATGGCCCCTCATCTCAGAATTCCTTCCTAGAACTCCAGTTCTTCCTTCTACATGGCCAGAGTGTATGCATGTCCCTTTTTAGTTCTTAGCTCCTTCTACTTCTGGCATGGATGAATTTCCATTTCTACAGAGATTGGAATCACAGTTTCTGAGGAACCATTAAGGGTCAACATGAGACAAGCATGTAGATATTCTTATTGATGAATTTAAACCCGGGGTGGGGGCAGGGAGCAGGAAACTCAGGAGAAATAGAAGAGAAAGCTATTTGTCCTTCCCCCATGTCCCCTGACCCTAGAATTTCTTCTTGTGTTCTTCAAGGAGTCTCTCTGCCCAGAGCACCTGCCCAGTAAGCTTCCTGCATTCTTGGACTAAGCAGTGGTATTCAACACTGCAATGAGTCCACTGTAATACTTCCTGTGTTTTCTGTCTCCATTGTTATTCACTCACCGATGTCTTGGATGTATACTTCCAAATAAAGCACACTGCTTAACATTTATTATTAAAAACAAAAAAACAAACAAACAAAAAAACCACTCACACAGAGAGCTGCAGTAACTGGCATCAGTGTTCTTGTGGCAAAGATAGATAGTACTCTACTAACATAGCTTCTCTTTATTTGAGTGTCTAGAGTTACTCCATCTTAATTCAGTGCTCAGTGGATCAAAATGTAGCCAGTTACTTCTTCTTACCAATGGAATGGGAAAAGTGATGGAAGACCTTTCCAGGTATTCAAGAGCCTAAATATCTTGCCTAGGCTGTTATGATCTACCTTCATCTGCTGCTACTTTTAACAACTAGGCTTCATTGTTTACTAGCAGAAGACACGGACTTGTGTACCTAGAGTAGATACCGAATGCAATTAAGAATTACTCTGTTAACAGTGTGTCAGGCACATTGTATCAGTTTTGCCCCCCCCCCCAGTGCCATGAGGTAAGATGCACCTATTAACATCATGTTGTAGTTGAGATAACCAAAGCTATACAACAAATAAAATGTCAACCTAATATTTATAACCTAGATAGTCTAACTTGTACATTTACCCTATAGGATATACCACTTCTCTGCAACTTCTAGTTCAAAAGTGACTTTTTGAAATCTAAATACATTTATTGCTCAGTGCTTTTTAAAAGAATGTACTGTAGGAGAAAATGTTCATTTTATTCTAGAGAAACACAGGCTCTGAAACATGTGTTATGCTGACCAAAGTGATAAAACACAAAGTCAAGCTTCATAATGAAAATAGTTTTCTGGGAGAGCCTAAGGTGAGGTTTATTGAGGGATAGTGAACTATTATCCATTTAAAAGGCTTCTTATCAATTTAATTGATTTTGTAGCTAATAAAAATTATGTAAGATATAGAATTTATTGTGGTTAATGGACAAATCTTAAGAAAATGATAACCAGAGAACACAGCTTCATTTGCAGGAATATTGATCATTGGATTTTTTTCTTCTAAAACTTCAGTTAATAATGCAATAGAAAATACTCTTCCCTTTTTTCTTCCTTTGTTCCTATTTTTACCTGTCATCTCCAGATTTTCAACTGCCACCTTTTTCTAGTTATAAATCTACGATGGGTCCACATGATGGTGTTCTCTGCAGTTGTCAGAGTGAAGCCCAGCAGGGACAACTGTCTTGACTGCAAGAACAGTATTATGAAACTAAAATATATAGCAGAGACTTAAGATGCCTTTGCCAGGTTTAGATTGTTAGATCTACTATTGTCTTTTCATTCTTCGGGCTCTTATTGAGCAAGAGTCTATGAGGTGACTCAATACTCTCTCTGTAAAAATATAATTACTCTGTATTCATTTAGCACAGATAATAATTCATGAATAGCATTTTAATTGAAACTATTTTCATCTTTCTGCTCACTCTCATATTTTATATCCATAAGTTCATGTTGTTGTTGAGTTCACACTACAGTGAAAAAGTCTTAGATCTGGTACTTATCTAATTAATGCTTAACACATATTTCACATTGAAAATAAACAATATTAAAGAAAACAAACAATTTAAATGAGGCCTTTTACACTTCTCTTCATTGCTTTCAAGAATACAGCTGAATGGGTTATTTCAAAAAGTTAATAGTTTATTAAATTTCCTCAACGCTTCTGTAATTGGACATAAACTTTTTAAAGAAGTGTATCTCACAGAAGTGGACAGTAGAATGGTGGTTACCAGGTGTCTTAAAGGAGCTGGTCAAGTTTTAATTAGATAAGAAGCTCCAGCTGAGGCACTGATCCCCACTCGTGAACAGATTTAAACTTAGATCTCTAGATCATCACGGTAAAAACACATCCTATAAATCCTCGGTTTCTCACTATCTCTGGAATAATTAATAATAATAATTATTTAATAATAATAATTAACAATAATATTTTTACTGGTTCAGAACAGGGAATGTTACAGTAAAGACGGAATCCACCTTTAGGTGTAGAGATAATATTATCTGTTCCTTTAAGATTTAATTCAGTTGAACACGTCCACCATGTAAGCTAGGGAGCACTCCCATGGAAGGCAACTCAACCATAAGCTATGTTAAAGAGGTAGAAGGAATACTTATCACCAGGGTAGTGTGCTTATCTTTCCCTAGATTCTTCTTTAGATGCTAACAGCATCTAAATATGCTTTCTTGGGTACTTACTCTGGGTTTCCTTAGCTTTCTCTGATGCTCTCCCATCACTGTCCATTAGAGGGCTGCCCTCCATCCCTAACAAATGGTATGGCTTTCTATCTTCCTCTCTTCCTCTTACCTCTTTCCGTTTTCAAGCAGCTTCAAAAATTTAAAACTTGTCTGTCCTATGGATTTTCTATGAAAAGATAATAAAATTATCTTCAGGCTTTCTTTTGAATCTGTTCTTAAATTCTATTACCACTGAGACTAAGAACCCCAAGAGGGAAGCCCAGTTTTCCCAGTAACATGTGACAACTCTGCCAGTACTCACTAAAATTCCCTTGACACCTGCACAAGGAGGCACTAGTACAGACATGAGTACAAGATGGAAGTTCTCCTTTCCCTTGTTGGTTCTGGAAATCTTCCCTGCAAATGTATTTAATATTGTAGAACCAAGGGTTACAATGTTAGTATTACTTTAAGAAAAACATGATTTTACATTGTTGGGTTTCAAACTCAGGGCCTGGTGCATAATAAATAAGTACTTTATTGCTAGTCCAAACCACCAGCCCTAATTTTAAATGTCTATAGCTAGGGCCACATTGTTCAATGCAGTTTCTTTTGAAACTGCAGAAAGTTGCATTTTAAGAAAGTAAATGATTCCCTACACTAGATTCTAGCCATCTCCAGCCCGGACAATACTAATCAAAGCCCTCTACCCTGTTGATGCTCAATCCAGAAGTACAATAAACATTCTTAGAGATTACCTGACATTCTTTCACTCACCACTTCCTGGTCACTCCTAGCAACAACCTTTATCTAGCCCAAAAACAAAGTTTTCAGAGCCTCTTTTCCTTCCTCTTCCAGACACAGTTATCCTAGTGTTTGAGCAGAATGTGAGCTCTCAACTTTCTGGAAGGAGAGATATCTCTTCTGAAGCTATATTTTTTATTGAGCTCTGCATTTTTCTCTGCTCCCTTCCCTGTCTCTCCCCTCCCCTTCAAACATCTCCCATGGTCCCCATGCTCCCTACTCGGGAGATCTTGTCTTTTGCTACTTCCCATGTAGATTAGATCCATGTACGTCTCTCTTATTGTATAAGAGCTCTGGGATTGTAATTTGTAGGCTGATTTTCTTTGCTTTATATTTAAAAACTACTTATGAGTGAGTACATATGATAATTGACTTTCTTATACCTGTAAGAATGGCCAAGATCAAAAACATTGATGACCACTTATGCTGGAGAGGTTGTGGAGTAAAGGGAATACTTCTGCATTAGTTGAATAATGGTAGCAGTTTCTCCCCAAGGACTATGGCAAATCTAACCTCAAGTTCTCGGCCCCAGTACTTATAGCACATATGTGTCTCATCTTGTGAGGCTGGCCACCTCCTCATTATTATAATTAGAGCAGCAATGAACATAAATGAATAATTATCTCTTTAGTAGGACATAGAATCCTTTTGTGTACATGGCCAAGAACTGGTGGTGGTTTAAAAGAAAATATCCTCCAAAGGGAGTAGCACTATTAAAAGGTGTGGCCTTGTTGGAGGAAGTGAGTCACTGTGGGGGCCGGTTTTGAGGTCTCTATTGCTAAAGCTTCCCTCAGTGTGACTGTCAGCAAGATGTAGCAATCTCAGTTCCAGCACCATGTCTGCCTATATGTCAATACATTTCCCATCATGATGATAATGGACTCAACCTCCTAAACTGTAAGCAAGCCACCCCAATTAAGTGTTTACTTTATAAGAGTTGCCATGGTTATGGTGTCTCTTCACAGCAATAGAAACCTAACTAAGACACTGGTTTAGATCTGTCATGTGATATATCTATTTTCAGCAATTGGAGGAATCTCCACAGGAATTTCCATAGCGAATGCACTGGTTTCCATGACCAATAATCATGAATAAATGTTCTTCATCCTCATATCTAGGCCAGCATTTACTCTTTGGTTGTTGTTTGTATGTATTTGATCTTAGCCATTCTGATTAGGCTAAGTACTTTAACTCTCTCTCAAAGTAGGTTTAGTTTGTATTTCTCTTATGGCTAAAGGTTGTAAACATGCTAAAAGTGTTTCTCAGCCATTAATATTTCATCTTTCGAAAACTCTCTTTTGAATTCCTTGCCACAATTTAACTGGATTTTTTGATGTTATCATTTTTTCTTTTGAATATTTTGTTTATTCTGGATATTAATCCTGTATCAGATGTATGTCTCTTCAATTGAATGATGGTGTCTTTTGCTACAAAAAAAAAAAGTTTTTTACCATCTGTCAATTGTAAGTCTTAATGCCTATGTTACCTGGATATTCTCCTTTCCTGTGCTATAAATTCAAGTGTATCATTAGTTCTTCCATTGTCTGATCTAGAGTGTGTGAGGTCTTTGATACATCTGGAACTTTGCATAGGGTGAGAGATAAGGATCTAGTTTCATTCTTCTACACCCGGCTATTGCGTTTTATCAGCACCACTTGAAAATCTATTTTTTTTTTCTCCAGTGTGCACTTTCTTGCCTTTTTGAAAAGAAGGTAGAGGGTGAAGCAGTATGGAGTTAGATGTGGGTCCTTAGTTATATTCTATTGTTCAATATTTCTGTTTTTATGTCAAGTATTATACTACTTTTCTTACTATACTGCTACAGTATAAAGTGGTATAAAATCAGGGTGGTTGTACCTCCATTAGTGCTTTTATTGTTTAGGATTGTCTTGGTTATTCTGAAGATGTTTTATGGGTTTTTTTTGTTCTCTGACTCTTTTCATGTGAAATTTTAGATTTTTTTCAATTTATGTAAAGAAAAGCATTTGGGTTTTTATGGCTTCTGTGATTCTATAGATTGATTTTGGGAGGATGACCATTTTTACAGTATTACTCATACAAATTCAAGAGCTTGAAAGGTTCTTCCATCTTCTCGTGTCTTCCTTATACAAATCTTTCACTTCCTTGGTTAAATATATTTCAAGATAAGTATCTTTTATGCCGTTGTTGGTGGGATTGTTTCTCTGATTTCTTTCTTGGTATTCTTATGTGTATAGGAAGATTACTGATTTTTGTGTATTAACTTTTATACTCCTACTTTGCCAAATGTGTTCATCAACTTTTGAATTTTTTGGAGTTTAGGTTCTTTTATGCATAGAATTGTATTATTTTTCTTTTTGTGGTGCATGCTAATAAAATATGCTGAAGAAGCAGAGGCGTGAAGATCTTAAGTTTATTGCTTCTTTTCTTCCCTCCTCCTTTTCTTCCTCCAACTTTCCTATCTCCCCTTCCTTCTTTTTAGTAATTAGGGTGGAATTCAGGACCTTGAGCATAGAAATCAAGTTATGCACCACTGAACTGTATTCACAGCAAGACACAAACAAAAGCAAACAAACCCACAAAAACTTAATAGATTGAGTCACGCTTATTTGACCAAGCTTTGCACAACAGGAATGGCTTCAATTTGTGATTCTCTTGCCTCTGGTCTTTGGGGAGATTAGACTGCTTCAGTTTTGTATTTCTCAGAACATTTAACACAATGGTATAAAACTGAACTTGCAGAATGTTACTTGTAGAATGACCAAATTGGGAGGAGGTATGTAGATTGAGCGTTACTTACAAGGCTGGACAAGGCTTACATGTACCAAATGGTCTTAGTCAGTATAATATTGCTGGGAAAAGACAAGGCACCTCTTATAAAGGGAAATATTTAATTGGGGTTTTCTTTCAGTTTCAGAGGCTTAGTCCTTTGTAGTCATGCCAGTAAGCATGGTGCTAGGAAGGCCAACATGGTACGTGGGAAGTTGAAAGTTCTCCATCCAGATCCAAAAGCAGCAGGAAGAGAAGGCATGAGAAAGTCATTGGGCCATGTTTAAGTTTCTGAAACCCCAAAGCCCATCCTAGTGACATACTTCCTCCAACAAGGCCACATCTTCTAATCCCTCTCAAGCAACAGTGTTTTCTAAGGACCAGTCATTCAATATGTGAGTTTATGGGGGCAATTGCTACTCAAAATACTACACAAGCCTGTGGTTCTAGAGCCCAGATTCTTAAACTACCAAGTAACTGACTATGGGGTGTTTGAATGTAATTGGCCCCCATAAGCTCATAGCAAGTGGCACTCTTAGCAGGTGTGGCTTTGTTGGAGTAGGTATAGTCTTGTTGAAGGAAGTGTGTTACTGCAAGTGTGGGGGCAGACTTTGAGGTTTCCTAGGCTTAAGCTTCACTCAGTGTCAAGGTCCTGCTTGTTGTCATCTGATCAAGATGTAGCCAACACCATGTCTGCCTGCCTACTACCATGCTCCCCACTATGATGATAATGGACTGAACCTCTGAAATTGTAAGCTGCCACCTCAATTAAATGTTTTCCTTTATAAGAGTTGCGATGGTCATACTGCTTCTTCACAGCAATAGAAACCCAAAGGCATGGGGATCATAAAAAATTGGCTACTTTTTCTTCTGGATGTGGAATGAGATGTGCAAAATTATTTCAAAATAAAATTGCAGAGAACATATTTCTGGCAACACTTGCCTGTGCTATGTCACAGTGCTTTACTTCAATCTTGCAGCATGCATGAACACTCTGTGCTACACGTGTCTGTACCCTCAGGACCAGAGAGAGTTGCCGGAGACCCCTCAGCTCACACTGAGACTAGGTGTGATGGGCGATAGTGTCCTCACTGTATATACTAAGGGCTCTGCCCACACAGAAGTAAAATGGAGTACATAGTTCCTCAAAATGTCAGGGTGAAATTAATATACTTTTGGGTTGTCTTGTTTGCACAGTGTTTGATTTTTTTTTAAAGTTCATCACTTGATTTGCTTAATCAAATCCCATTCAAAAAAAAAAAATACCAAAGGAATTTTGGCCATAAGAGTGGAGGAAAATTTCCACCTACTTCTAAAATGTCTCTAAATAATACTCCTGCTATTTTGAACTATCTATTTATACAAACTGACATTCTCAGAATTAATGATTATAAAATCCAAACATCAATCAACTCTGACAAAAGTGCTCTAGGTTCCATAGTACCAAATGCTCAGTCAAGATTTAGTTCTTTATTTTGAAAAAAAATAAGCACATACATCTTTTATGCAAATTTGTCTCCATTTTAATAAACAGTAAAATTATATGCATACCAAAGAATTGTGATAAAATAAATTTCTCTGATTTATTATCAGTAAATGTTTGATTTGTATGCCTATTTTATATTCCGGTGTACCTGGTAAGCCCTGGTCTGGTCCTGGCTTTCTCACAGTTATATCACAGTCATAGTTTATTATAATAAGCTTATTTATGGCTCTGTCAGCTCTACCATATCCCAACACCATGAGAGCAAGGGTCATATATTATTCATTTGGATTTCTCTTTGATTAAAATGATTATGTGATGCCTAATAGGACTTACTGATTATTCATAGAATAAATAAGTGAGTGGGGTCTCTACATTTAAAAAAATAGTTGTTCTTCCATTTGTCAGTAGTTGGTCTTATTTCTGGAGCAACCAGGAGTCCTTTTCAGAAATCCTTACCTGAGGAGGGGCTCATATGACTCCACTTCTGCCCTAAGAGATCGAGGCATTTAGTGGTTGCTAAGAGAGGGAGTCAGACTCCTTAGTGGTGTAGCCACTGGTACATTGCCCTTGTTCAGGTAAAAAACCGCCATCCATACTCATGCAGGCAACCTCGATTAAGCACAGTTGGTCCCATAAGAGAAAAGACACAGACGTATAAGGAAGAGTTTTGGGGGTTATTCTAATCTATACTGGAGTCAATGGGAGAGAGAGCATGATGGTATTGATTATGATCAAAGTATGTTATAGGTACGAGAAACTGTGAGGGGATAAATAACTGATTAAAATCCTCTTTACAAGGCCGTCCATCTACGGGTTTTGATGAATCAAGCAGGCGTGGCTGTAGTGTCCCGTGGATGCCGTCAGGTGTCTCCCCGCACATCAAACAGAAACTCTAAAGTCACAAAACACAGCAAGCTCTTAGGGTATTAACTTGGAATTGAGAGCCGAGCATCAACTGCAATTGTCCAGACACAAAAATGCACAACGGCATTAGGAAAAGACAATTTGTTGGAGTCAAGGCCTTGGAGGAAAACTCAGCTGGCAGCACAAGAGGAGACAACGACAGCTTGTGCACTCACTTGGAAGTAAAGAGTCTGATCCTGTGTTGAGGGTAATCTATGATCCCAAGAGACTCAGTTTCTCTCTTGATTGGGTCCCACTATATGCTCAGCTCCTTACAGAAACACCACATATGTCCTACTCAGTAAAAACCATTTAGATTACTCTGTGATGCAGGTGTTTGGATTATTTACCAGTAATCCACTTTAGGGTCTTGCCTTGGGAGCATATTCATAAGCTCACAACCTCTCCTTAAGGCCTATCTTATCCTGGATTCCAACTAGACCACGAAAATCATTTATATTTTAGTGCTCGTATTCCATCCATTCTTAGTCATTGTTCACGGTTTTCATCTCCTTGTGTTTTCTGCCTGCAAATCCCCATGTACAGAAGTGACAACCATCTCTCAAGGCCCAATTCAAATCCTTCAGAGATGTGAGCACTCCCTCCTTTAAATCCTTAAGAAAAAAATAAAAAGAAAGAAACAAAAACAAACATCTATTCTGTTTCCTATTTCATATCATTGTTATTGGCACAGATCTGGTAGGGCAAAGTCGTCTCTGTCTTGCTTATATATCCACGCCTTCTATGCAGCCTTAACGAGCAAGCTGTTCATTGTGGGATTTCAATACATATTCCAATGAAATCTTTTCCCACCCAGGCTGATATAAATAGCACAAACCTGATTAACTGAATGCATGCTCACATTAAAGGGAAGTAGATTATAACGAGTAGAGATGTTATTTGGATCAACTCTCCCACTGAAAACAGTGAAAATGCTGGATTAAAAAAATACCTTTTAAAAAATATTTCAGAACTGAAAGTCGGAAATGGCAGAGGGGGATGTCATGCTGAAGTTTTTATTTGTGTATTTGAGGTGGGAAATAGACAGGGAACCTGAGTATCAAAGCAACAGAACTTCATGGTCCTCTGAGGTCATTTGTTTATATTTCATATTTGAGGTTTGTTCCACACCACGGTGTAATAGGACAAGGGCCTGCCAAGCTTTCATGGAAGGATAGACAAGAATCAGTGCTGAAACTGTTCTTTTCTCTGGTTCCAAGAGAGCACAGAAGGGAAGTGTTGAGTAGGCTAAAATGTTAAAGAAGCAGAGGAGAGTCTTGTCCCCAAGAAGTTACAGTGTTTCTGTAGCTCTCCCATTTCCAAGACACAACCTGAGACTCTAATTCCACAGTCTGAGACAAGGCATCATGGCCTTACACCTGTTTTGAAACTACAAAGCACTCCCAAAAGTAGAACACATGTATCCCAAACACAGGGCACACACCTCCCACCACCACAATCACATTGCCATCTCGATGGTTAGTACACAGCCAAAGATGAGCAATGACAATCAGGAACCCAAGAAGCACGAGTCAGAGGCAGCAGAAACACATGGAATGGAGTGAGGCCCTGGACCACTGATGCTAAACACACAAGATCGGTCATAAAACAACCATTCCTCCTTTTTTCCAAAAATTAAAATGGAGACTGGAAAATACCTGCAGGAAACAAGGAGCTACGCCAGCTGACAGAATAAATTTAAAGAAACAAACTCCAGAAGTGAAAAAAATCATACTATTTGAAATTAGAGGAAAAATGTTTATCACATGAGAAGACTTAAATAAAGAACTGAAAGACACACACAGAAAAAGTACTCCCAACTGAGCTCAAAAAGACAAAAATACAGAAAGAAAAAAAGAAGACTGTTCAGACATTTGGAGAATACAGTAAGATGCTTTAACATGCTTTGGATGAGACTTAGAATAAAAATAAGGGAATATAAAGTGGGCTACATCTGAAAACACAGAAAACTTCTAGCCGGTATTCAGGACCATAAAAAGTGCAGCAACCAGCAGTGACCACGTTCTGATCTGAGGTGAGCTGGATAAGCAGGAACAGGATGCAGGAAGACAGCAGATCTGTTCCTTTGGATCTGTTCCTTTCTCTGTAGAGACTGACTTTTGTTCTTTTCTTTCTCTCCTAGATGTTTGGAGGGTTGCAGTGGCCTTCTGTTATGAAATGCCGACAATAGGCGATCAGTTACTGTTTGATCTTCTGATTCAAAACACTGAAATGGATAAAAGTCCTCTGTTTCCTTTAAAGGGAGGACCATGGACCCAAAGCCACGTGATCCTGTGCGTGTTTCCTGGACAAAAGTGGGACTAGGATATTGCTGTGGAATCAACATGTTCCTATATTGAATCCTAAGCCCTTGCCATGCTGTTAAAAGCTGGGGTTGGAAGTGGAATCTGCTAAGAAGGACGAAGCCTTAATGTTCTGCCTGCTATGTGTGGGATTACAGAGAGATGGGATCCACGCAGGAAGGGCATTCTCACTGAATCCTAGACCTACCAATGCCTCTATCTTGGACTTTGCAGACTCCAAAATCATGAGAACTTAGCATTTGTTGTTTGAGATGTGCCCCTGTGGTATGCTGTTATATCAGCCCTAAGTGGGGGGAAGAGACAGTCACTGAAAACACTTCAGTGAGAAGAAGAGTTGCCAAACGTGGGCTGTGCGGATCAGCCCCAACATTCTGTGAGATGCTGAATCAAGTAGCAGTAGTGAAGACCCATGGGAGAAAAGGGAATCCAGAAACGCTCAGGACATTCAGGAAGGACTATCTGAGTTCCAGATGAATGGATGCTTCATTTCAAGAGATATCTTTTGCTGCCTTTGGATACAGATTTTTTTCTCTTCATGAAAGCCTTGCACAACAGTATTTTCTTACATTTGTGCCATTTTGCCAGACAAGCATGGTGGTATAACAAAAATTCGAGGGCATAGGCAGATTGCTCTCTGTTTAAGTTCAAGACAGCCTGGTCTACATAACAAGATGGTCCAGGCAAGCCAGGGTTCCATAGTGAGAACCCCTATATATATATACATATATATACACATATACATATATACAGAATAGAAAATACATATATTACACACATATATATGTATTCTCTATTCTATAAATATGTGAAACAAATCATATAAAATTAATATGGTATAATAATATCTTTCCTATACTGCTGCCTAAATTATGTATGGTATAAAATGTTTATATAGTTAATTGATTTTAAATACTTATTTCTTTTAATTTATGTGTATGAGTCTTTTGACTGCATGTTTTGTGTGCCTGGTTTCAGTAAAGACCAGGGGCATCAAAGTTCCTGGAATCAGAAATACAGAGGGTTATGAATTGCATTAAGAGTACTGGTAACTGAACCCGGGACTTGCGAGAGAGCAGAAAATACACTGAACCACAGATATTCACCTTCAAATATGTACATACATTATTGGCAAATATGAGAGCAGGTGATTAGGAATTGTTTGGAGATGGTATAACCCTGTGGTTCTACTTAGCTACTTTTGTTCCGTTTTTTTTGCTGATAAAACTACCCTGCCCTTCTTGTGTGGACTCCCAGCTGAAAGAAGTTGAGTAACTCCGTAAGTGGCGAAGAGAACTGGTCTGGTCCTCCGGGTCTGTCGTTAGCCCGCTCTGAGCTACCCCGAACTTTGTCTCATCTCTGGATTACCACTGTAAGGTGGCTCAGAAAGCTTAGAGCACAGTTAACTCTTTAGGCCACAGTCTGCTCTTAGGGCAGCTTCGCCAGGCCCAGTCGAGGAAAGGCTTTTCCTCAGAACGCAAGTGAACACCAGGGCTCAGTTAAGGGGTGTAAGAGAAATTCAGAAACTTGAGCACAACCCTCTTCCAGAATAAAACCACAGCATCTTTAATCAAGGCCTGGCAATCATTGTATCATTTCTCTGAGACTGGAGCTGGTAAATGCAGCCATCCCACCAGGCCTTTTATACTTGTTTAGAAATGCGTCCAAGAAGTTGACTAGCAAGACAATTCATGCGGCACAAACACAGATCTGTAATTCTCTCTTTCCTTTACCACAGAACAGTTACCCCTACCCAGAATGTGCTTTGAAGACAATGCATGCCTGGGAGAAACTAAGAGCACTGGAAATGGGGCCAGAAGTAATAAATAAAGACTGCCAAAAACAAAACAAAACAAAAAAGCAAAGTCAATGAATTTCTTCTACAAGTCAAAAATGCATTGTCACTTTGTCACAACTCTGAAGGTTGCATTGGTGGCGTCCAATTAGTGAACTAACCTGCAATGGAAAAGTGAATTTTCTTTCACCTTTATATAATTAAACAGCAGAGAGAATTGTATCTCCCCCATATGAGGAGATTAAAAATAATGAAATAAATGCTTTAATATGGAATTAATCCATCCCATTATCTCCATCTGACTCAGCTCCAGTGGGATTCTTCTCCCTCAGCAGGACAAGAATCATCTTCTTAGTATCAAGCCCAGGCAGGCTGGCACCTTCCCACTTCCTACCTTCCCCATAGAACTCATTCAAAAAGAAAACAAAGTCTCTGCCAGGAAGTGGGTGTTGTTTTGTGCCCAGCCTTAGGTGGTATTTTATGTTCCTTCAAATGCTATCTCAACCTCACTGTAGCCAAAAGGAGAAGCGAAACAAAGCACTAAAACAAATTTCTGAAGTAATTTAAAATGCAATGGACAAAGATAATTTTAATTTATTCATCATTAGTTTGTAGATTGGACCTTACTGAGACTCCAAAAATCAGCCCCTTGCAGACAAAGGTGATTGAAATGATGGGGAACAAGCCACATGTGATCCTTTGTTCCTACTAAATTTTTCTTCTTTAAAAGACGTCTCTTAGCTAGAGTTCCCATTTTCTATTTAAAGAGGATTATATGGTGAACATGACTAGCGGCTGTAAGACAAAGAACCTGTCATTATTTTATTACCTGCCAAATATAAATTAGTTCCTTGTGGTTCCCTCCCGCCAGGCCACCACTTTCCTTATCACCTATCAAACCAATAGAATAAGGCAGGTTAGTTCCTTGTGAAGAGTCCTTCATAATCAGCACCTGGCAAACAGTCTGCCCGCCCTTTCTTGCTCTTCATGGTTGCTGCTGTGTTCGGGCAGCAAGGTTTTGAGTTTAAGGTTTTACCAGTAAGGAACTCCAAATTGCTCCTGCGGGTACACATCTCTGCGGCCGGTGGGGCCTTCCTTCAGGTGCCGTGGAGCAATTTCGCAAATCTCACTTTGCAATAACCGCAAGAAACAGCAATTGCATTAGGGTGATTAGGCGCAGTCATAAGCGCATTCACAAAGGTTAGCTGGATACAGGGGATGCCGTAGTTAGACTAAGATAAAAAATCGCTTCGTTAACTTAGAGGGTTTTCTCATTGGCAACACCCTTTATTAAGGTGCCATTTATAAAGAGTTTATTATTATTTATTAATGTGGGAGGCACTTTATAGAATGCAAGATAACAACTTAAATCCATGTATTAAAGATGTGCATACATGGTTTAATACGATTTACGTCTTATAATATTCTTTAAAGCAGACTCCCATAGTCTCATCCGTTAAACATTTATTACTAATGCATTTTATAACACGCTGTATAATACATTATTTGGGAAAGTAGCAGCATTTAGTGATTATTTCATAAATAAGAATAAAGCACTTATAAATGGCGCCTTAATTTAAAGTGTTACCTTCCCATTACCATATAGCTGCTCGCCATCCATCTCATTTGTGCGTCTTCTCCAAATGCAGCCCTCAACAAACCAGACCCTACATTCTGTTTTCCCTTCGTCTGATTAAGAGGTTATTGCATCATTTCCTCCATCTGTTTTTGGGTGTAGGTAGCTTAGAGACTTTGGTCTGAGAGCTGATTTAACCACACTTTCCGTTCCACACTGTTTCTGAAAAGATGGTAACAAAAGTAGAGACCTACCATGTTGGGGAGAGCTTGCTGCTTGGCGTCTTTGTAAAATTCAATCTTTGGACCAGAAAGAACAATCCAGGACGTAGACCAGTTTTTCCTTTAGGGGGGAAATAAATAAATAAATATGTCATGAGTAGAAACGATCATATATGAACTATGCCAGGAGTTTGTTGTGGTTGCAGACTATTTTCAATGGGTTCTCCCAAAAGTCTTCTATTTATGTAAATCAGTTAAGTGGAAGAAAACTCAGATAATAATAAACACAGTAATCTCTTGAATTTTAAAGTTTTTGACACATAAATAAAAGTTTCTGAATTTGTAAATCCTCTTAGATGCCCTCTAACTGATCCATGGCCATGTTTATTTCTACCCTTGTGCCTCCTCGCAGGACCGAAGCACGAAGGTTAAAGTGTTGGAGGCTGCTCCGTCACTGCTCCATTTTGTTGATGTAGCACGACTGAGAATCTGAGAGCCTGACCAGCTCATGTGCCGTCCTTTAAATCAAAATGCTTTGACACTCGCCAGCAATCAGAGAACTACACATGGGAGCAGAGGTGTGTGTTCTCCTCTTTCCCGTGAAAGTGCCAAGCATTGAAAGAACCAGCGTTAACTACATTCTCTCACACTGTCTCTTCTCGAGTGCCATTGAGCAATATATTTCTCATTAATTTACAAGAAATTTAGATGTTGTTATTGACTAGGCATTTTTATTCCCATGAATTGAACTTTGCCCTAAAGAAATAGGACCAGGTTTCCAGGTTCTGACCATTAAGATGAATTGCACACTCCACGTTAATTCTGCTCCTAAAGAATAAAAAAATAAGCAAACAAACAAAAATGGAGATTGCTTAAAAAATTGCTCATAACAGAAGAGTACATTGGAAGAATGACCCCTGTGTTTAAGAATACTGATGTGGGAAGATTTTAATGTAGCCCGTAATATATACTTTGCTCTGTGCTCTGCAATTTACCTAGAACCGTTTGCACCCAGCTCAGCCCCTTCTGATTATTAATTCCATCCATCAGAAGTCCAAATATTGCTTCCCTCAAAGTACATTCATGACATGTAACATGATGAATTAAAAAAAATACTTCAAAATTTTTCACTTTCATTGCCTTCATTAAAATACAAGCCCCCAGGCAACAGAAATCATTTCAACATTATTGGGTATTTTCAGAGCCTAGCACAGAGTCCTGGAGAGTCTAGGAGCTAAATGGACATTTATCTGATCAATGAGCACTTTGGCCTAAGAAAAAAGTCTCGATGTAGCTATAGTTAAAAAGATAGTGAGATTACAGATTTTTCCTTCCCTTTGTATTTCCTAGTTTTACTTGTTTCTTTAACTAAACACATTAGTGCTTCTGCATTTGGAGTATGTGTATTAGTGTTGGGAAGGTTTTCTTTCTCAGGTGGCAAAACTACCAACAAGAATGATATGCACAGGTTTCTACCATTAAATTACATTGTTGCTGCTTTCTCTAGCTTAACATTTATTTAACTGTATTGTATTGCTCTTACAAAAAGTGATGAAAAAAAGATTACAGAAAAGCTTTCACTCATATAAATAGAAAACCATATAAAATGTGAGACTATGACATATTTTTGTGTATCCATGTACATAAGATTTTGTGTAATTTCTTTCCACTTTCTATTTAGAATCATGAGCATTAACTATAAAGGCCATTTTATTTAGTGTGGCTAATGCTGACAAAAAGAATGTGGCTGCTCTTACATGTCTGAAGCTGTCTGTTTTTAAAAGGTATTTATTTATTCTTATTTTATGTGTTTTCGAGTTTTTCCTGTGGGTATGTATATATGCCTTGCGCCTGCAGAGCCAAAAGAGGGTGTCAGGTCTCAGGGAACAGGAGTCAAGGACAGTGTGAGCCACCACGCTGGTGCTAATAACCAAAGTTGGGGCCTCTGGAATAGTAGAAACTGCTCTTAACCACCGAGCCATCACTGCAGCCTCCTGAAGCATTCTTAATGATACACTAATGCAAAAGAACAAAATAAACAGGCATACAAGGAACACGTCCAGAATTTCATCAGACAATAGCATGCTGTTGGACTCACTTGTCTTCAGATGATAGTCAATGTCTCAATCAAATTATGGAAAGTCAGACAGCAAGAGAAAAATATAGCATGTTCTGTCTGGATTACTGCCCACTTCTCTTTGTAGATACCAACAGTACTAAGGTGAATTGAATCAGTAACAGCCTTCGCTTTAAGCAATTCACAGTATCAGATGACTTCAGAAAGAAGAACGGGAAGCCTGGAGCTACCGGTCAAGTCTGGTCTTCTCTGTCACAGCCCTTTTGACCATGTGGGATGAGAGTGTGAGACCTCCTGACGGGATGGACCCATATTCAATCCACCTGCTATGCTTCTCAGTCGAGTTCCTGTCTTCTGGCAGGGTGCTCGCTCGCACACCGTGTTTGCTTCCTATCTATAGAAGTTCCTAGAGAAATAGTTCTGGTTTGAATCTGTTTCAGATGTTGATCGTTTATAGAACTTGCTGGAAAAAAAAAACTTTTCTGTTCCTTAAACTTCTAACTGGAGCGGGTTACACAGGAAGTCCATGAATTCCAGTTACGCCACCTTTCTGTCTTAGGACTTTGCCCGGTGTCCCTGGTAGGTTAGCTGGAAGGACAAACACTAATGCATAAGAAAGAAGAGCTGGGAAGCTTAGCCGCGTGGCCCTCTGGAATACCCTTGTCTGGTGCCAGCTTTGTCTGTCTCCAAAATCATCTTTATTTTGTCACAATGAAGAGGAAAGCTGCCCCAACAGCTGAATCCCCCGGCTTAAAAATCTTGTCAAAATAAATAGTGAAAAGGCAGCAGATAAATTTAAGGCCCCTTTCACTTCAATGTCTCCCATGATTTCTTTTAAAAATACCAATGACATAATTTTATTGAATGACTAGTAAAAGGTTATACTCATGCCCAAAACAATGAAACTCCTAATGTTCCCGTGGACTACTGCAGAAAGCTAGGTTCAGAGAATTTAGATGACTTACTTGAGACCACATGAGCACGCAGGCCAAGTCCAGTTTCTCTGAAAATGCACCTTGTCATCTATGGAATCGATGACCTTATGCTGTATTTTTACAAGATTTAAGCAGTGCTAACTTGCTTATCATCAATGTCAGCAACATAGCCTTGGCTGACTCCCTCAATTTTAAAAGAACTATTTGTGAGAACGAGTCAGCCATTTAGGCTGCCTTACCAATGACTTTACTAAATTCTTATAAAGAAGATTAGCAGTCTGACCAGTCCCCAGCTAGATCTTCTCTACTTCCCAAAACTTTCAATCATGGGAGCTACAGTGGAGCTTTGGCTCCTGCTTGCTGCACAGTTTGCCAGCGGTGTTCTACATACATCACGTATCAGAATCACTTAGTCAGTCACAAGTAACTGCTCACATACATTCCCAAATCATTCCAAGGGCAGGTTAGAAAAGCAAAGATAGTAAGCAAAAGATAAAAAAGAAGGTAAGATGCATCTCCAGGGTTTTTGTCAGTGACTAGAAGACTCCCCTAAAACATAAAAGATACTAATTCCCCGAGTAACCCTTGCATATGGGTGAGCAGCCAGGGCAACTGAAGAGAAAACTGCAGTTGACTGAGAAAGTGTCTTCCTAAAGGCACACAGTCATACAGAAGACATTTAAGGATTTGACCCTGAGGCCTACACTCATTCTGAAAGATGAGCTGTCTCTGGAGCAGGGGCATGCCTGCACTCTCCGATTCTGCAAGCTCTATGCAGAGTTAGGAGAGGAGAGCATGCTCTTGGAGAAGCTTTAGACCTCATCATCCTGAGAGCAGAGATGCCTGTCTTGCTGGTTCCAGCCTTCTGTACCACCTCCTGCTGAGCAAGTGTTTTCCTACACCAGTGGGAGGCAGCTAAAACCTGCACACTCTACATTCCTCATAACATCGGGGCATTGAGAGAACGTTTAAAAGTTGCTAGCTCTCTCTCTCTCTCTCTCTCTCTCTCTCTCTCTCTCTCTCTCTCTCTCTTTCAAATATATGTTTGCTTAGGTAGTAAGGAATCAGTAGCCGTGGAATGAGCAAGGGAGTCCAGGTCCCCACACAGACTTCAAGATATTCAGTTAGGAATTTCAGCTAGTCTTTTAGGGATCGGGAATGAAAACATGTTTTGCAGTTTGAAAAAAAAAAAAAACAAAATACATGATATCTAATAAGATAAAAGGTCATATAATTTCAAAGCCAAAAGTACTAAATTCATATCTGATCAACTGATTTTTGATATGGGCAATTGCCAGGGCATTTTAGGCGAGTGGAATACTTCCAATAACTTACGAAAACAAACTGTGTGTTGTGAAGTGGAAGAAATGGAAGGTGAAACAAAGTAAAACCAAAACAATAAAAAGCCCCGACATAGGCATCAGCTTGACATTCTACCAAATGGACACCGGATGGCAGCACATAACAGCAGCAGATACCTGCTTGGCTGCGGGATGGAAATGACCCTGAAAATACTCTTCAGCCATCTAAGGGTCTAGGACAACTAACTGTCTATCTCTCGAGGCTTTCTGCACTGCACGCCTCCTCGTGTTCTTTACTTACACATCAACAAGCCAGAACAGAGGAAAATACACGTGGAGTGACATCATCAACTCCAGATTCTCTTTGGGTCACCTGGTGCTGTTTGTTGCCTGGCTTGGTTACTCTAGAGTAGATATGAGTCTGTGCTGTAGCATGAGTGGGGGATCTACCCAAGTGCCTCTGAATGATTTACCGTAAAAAACCCTCCAGACTCTTTGGAGAAGCAGGTCTGAGAACTTCTGTGTTCTCTCTCATATTTTAAGCTTCTGCAATATAACTCGATAAGAATTGCATCAATGAGACAGTAGGTATAAAATGCACATTTCTTTCAGGGTTGCAAGAAGAGGGAGGGAGGCAGGAAGAGAGGAAAAGAAGGAAGGAAGGAGAGTGGCAAGGGGCCAGAGAGATTGGGTTTGTGTTAATTTATTGACAATCTGAGCAGAAAGTACTCAGAAAATTATGTTCACATGCCGGGGGTGAGGGGGGTGGACTTTAGTATCACAGTCTAAAGAAAAGGAAATATACTGATGATAATGATCAGTGCGCGTGCGCACACTCGTGCGTGCATCAGCACACAGTCTAAGCTCTGAGCCTGTGAAGAATGTTCCACTAGTAAAGGTGACCACTACAGCCCCTTTCAGGTTTGCTTTTCTGCCCGTTTTCTGTCCACATTCACACCAAGTATTGCCAATGTCATTCTGAGGGGAATGCGAAACGAGATCTAAACGTGAAGAGATGTACGGAGCCCCAGAGGAACCGACAGAGGAAAGGCACACATGCAGAAATGTGTGAGATACTGAATGTGTGTGAGCACATTAGCAGGTGCCGTTTGTAACCTTAAGCTCTAGGAACTAAAGAACAAAACCAACCAACCAAGCAAACAAAAACAATCCAAAAAGCCATGACTAAATCATCACGGAGCTTCAGACAAGCCAGAGCAACTTCCTGCCACGAGGATGCAATTCCCGAAATGAAAACGTTCCCGAGATTCATCAGAAAAGCTGAGGCATAATTTCAAGGTTCATAATTAAAAATTAACGTTGAATGCTGAATGAATCCTGCTTTCAAGCCTGCCAGTATATCGCAAGGGAAATGTCCATAACCTCATTTCAAAACAAGGCTAAGTTTGGGGCCTTTTATGAATGTAAGATAAAACCAGCAGACTCTTTCCTGCCACCTTCCCCTAGCAGCATGAGTAATTTGTTTTTCCTTATGCAAAAGAAAACATAGGAAAGAGAAAAATAAAGACAAGTGAAAATGATAACAAGGAAAGACAAGTTCAGAAAAGGGAAAGATGTAAAATGTAAATGACATAGCATAGATTTAGACATAGAAAACTTTGCAGAAGTTTCCAAAGCGCTATTTTTTATTAATATTAATAAATGACAGCCGAAGCTCTCGGGACCAACGGTGTCAGGAAACAAAAGAACAGGTCTCGCTTCTTGGCCTCACACAGCTAAAATCAAGAAGGGACACACAAGTGCATTTCAAGCAGCCCAAGGTGAGATGCTGGTACAAGTACAACTGCCAGACTCTGGCAAAAAGGAGCAGTTAAGGAGAAGATGATTTTAGATTTGCAAAACAAGATGACTTAAGTACTTAAGTACTAACATTACTATCACAATGAACCATGTGCTTGGCAGAATAAGCATTTATTAATTGTGCTTATTAGCTCATTAAATTTTACTAAAGTGATATAAGATCCTTGATGAATGGGAAACAGCCCATAGAAAATATCACATAAGCAATACAAATTATGATAACTAGATGACATCATTGAATAATTATTAAATGATCCATGTAACAAAACCTCTATAATTTTTCAAGGTTATGACCAACCTGACCTGCCTGTTACTGCTGATAAAAGTATAAACTTTGAATAAGCATTAGTAACATATTGCAAGAATAGTATGTTCTTTTCCTTAAGGTGTGGGTGTGGGAGAGGGTTCACATCTGCGGTTGCACTCACATGTATGTTGTGAGTGTGTGTGTGTGTGTGTGTGTGTGTGTGGATTCCTGCCCCTGTGTGCACCTTTATCGAGGCCAGAAGAGGACAATAGATATCTGTCCTGTCACTGTTTTGTTTTAGCTTGATGGAATGGCAGTGAGCTCTCCGCATATACATTTGTCTTTAATCATTCCAGCCGTTTTCCTGTGGGGTTTGGATATTGGAACCCAGGTCCTGTGTGGAAAACACTGTTACCCACTTCATCACCTTCCCAGCTCCTAAGATTCATTATCAGTCATGCAATTTGATCAGGTAACCCAGGCTTAGAATTGATCTTTAGAAAATATATTAAAAATGACAATAATTAGAAAGTATATTGCAGTTATTACACCTTTAGTATAAAACTTGACTCAAAAAGTAAATTAAAATGATAATAGAAATCATTTGGCATATTATAGCTCATGAAAAGGGCAGGATACTAAGTATATAAAAATGGTGACTACTACATTTAAAATGTTCACTATATTAAGGCATCTATATTAAAAGTAAAAATTAACTCCACGAATTTAGGGAGATATTTATAATGTCCAAAACAAAGTATTGTTATCTATGATTTATTTTATATTCTCTCAAACAAGAAAAAGACAAGACACACAATAGTGAGTAGTCAAAGCTCTTGGATAAAGCGTTCTTGCAATGCAGAATTTGAGTGACTCTAAATGAACAATTAAAGTCACACTCAACTGTAATACCAATCAGTGGAAGGGAAATGAGAGGAGAAACAAGGAAACAGTCTGGGGCCACATTTTTGACTGCATGAAAAGTAGAATGTTTGGTTGGCTTGGGTTGGGTTCTAGAGAAATAGAATCCCTTTTGCCATGCAAGACAAATGTGTGTGAGTTTCAGCAGTCCTTCAAGAGCCTGTCAGTAGCACACAGCAGATGCCCAAGAAATTTTAATTCCTGAGATCAGTTCCCCAAGAGAACTTCTAACAGGTTCCAAAGAAACAATTATGTATGATTTTTTGTAATGTTTTAGATCAAAGAAGAGTTAGAGATAACTTGTGTCTTTGTGCCTGGGGGACTTGTG
This sequence comes from Alexandromys fortis, assembly GCF_014885135.2. Classification (NCBI taxonomy): domain Eukaryota; kingdom Metazoa; phylum Chordata; class Mammalia; order Rodentia; family Cricetidae; genus Alexandromys; species Alexandromys fortis. The sequence continues at coordinate 9,503,798 of NW_026067917.1, forward strand.
AAAATAAGATTTGGTACAAATACATAATGGCAAATGGGAGACAAAAAGGGTGAAATGGGCTTGATATAGCATCACTGTAGATATTATTACACTAATATTGGATGAACATGGCAAAAAACATAAGATTTTGAATATAAAACTGTTTATGCAACATAGAACACATTAATGTACACATTATCATAAACAATTATTTTGTTTGTTTGTTTCAAACACCACAAAAAAAAAACCAAATAGATGTATGAATAGGGGATTTAAAGAACAGGAGCTTGATCTGAGAGTAGGAGAGAATATGAAGTAAAACCACCTAGGGTGCTTGCCCCAATACAATATCATAGCGCTACAACTGAAGGGTATCATTAATTCAATTCACCACACCTGAGAGTTCTAAAACAAGAAAAACTAAACTTTATAAAATTATAAAAAGAAATCTGAAAGAATGCTTAGTGGCATACAAGCTGATTGAAAAACCAGTAAAATAGAGTACACGCCAATGCTTATATGAATGTAAGCTTCTCTCTAGATGCTGTACACAAATTAAGTTTTTATGAAAAACAAAGCAAACGCACAGGGGTACATATACTGAAACACTATGCACCATGTTCGTGAGAGTTTGCTGGGAAGGGGCTGCTCCCTGGCACTGATGCTTCTGATCCTTACTTCTAGGAGTATGTTACAAGACTGGCTAATGGGGCACGGAGGAGTGTGCTCCATGGAGCCACCACAGAAGGCCAGTTGCTTTGTTTTCATGGCACCCCTGTTTGTGTGATGGTGGAGAGGAACAGTGACCAATGCCATCATTGTTTCTGGCGCCAACACAGCAGGGAAGAATGAATGAGTGAGCTGGAGTTTCTTGTGTTGGGGTAGGGGTGGGGACTCATGTGGTTGGTCGTGTAACAAAGGCTTTTGGCCAGCTTGCTCTTGCTGTACCCTCCACATGCCTGAGTTTTGATTATGGGATGAGGTTCATGGGAAAAAAAAAATACACGGCTGAGCTAGTCAGGCAATGATTCTCACCTGTTGTTCTTTCAAAGTTTGACTGGCAGTTCTCCGGGGACAGAGAAGGCTAGACCTACAGATGCTTTTCCTTTGATCTTGTGCCTCTATGGTACTTTTGAGGCAAGGTGGCTGTCTGACTCCTACCAGGAAATATCTTTGGGAAGATTTAACCTTATCTCCTATTTAAAAATTAGAATAGCTATTGTAGGCACTGGAACTACTTCATTAATTTTTATTTCAAATAAATATAAATTTCTGTCCACTATAGCCATTAAACTAAAGTATCTTTCATTTTCTAGTGTTAGCCAAAGCATCTTTATAGTAACTTATTGTGTAATGCAATTAACAGTTGTCCTATTGTATAGCTAATTAGAATATTGATCCTACTTAGTTATAACAGTAAAACACTCCCAAATAAATGTCTCTTAGTTCGAGTACTTCCATGCACCTTTATGACTTGTATATTCCATACTATAAAGCTAAATATAGAATACAAAATGTATGAAATAGCAAAAATTCTAAAAGGGAGATGACTATTTTAAAGCCCCCCTATAAACAGCATAATGAGTATCTTTCTTGACCCAAAAACCAACTTGTTCTTTTTCTTGAACACTTTTATTGTTCCTGCCCTTCAATCCAGGAAGTTTTTTATTATTTTTTAAATTTCCCCCTCCTATCTTTTGTTCATGGTTTTCTTTTTCTCTTCCCTTTTTTTTCTAAATGGTTTTTAATTTTGAGCTACAAATACAGTTCAAATCTTCTATCCTTCATAAAACTTCTCCGGGTATTGCAGAGAGATCTTTATATGCTGCAAATGAATTCATTCAACAACCCAATCTGTTAATCCAGAAACCATGTTTCCCTTTTTATGTTTAAAGATTTCTAGCCCTAAGAATTTGAGGCATCAGCCATTTTTACATTCTGGGCAACACTATAGAATGCAATGTCTTTCTTTGAAAAGTATAATCATTTTAACAATAAGGGTGTCAACAATGGTAACAGAAGGAACTGTTCTAGTTAGGTTTGGGTGGCCTTGCGTCTCAAACATTATCAGTGATACAAGCTGAGGATATACGAGACTGTGCCGTTATGCAACAGAGAGTTGAAGAAGTTTCATTACCTCAGCTTCTTTCCTCCATCTGCAATTTTGGCTTTTTGAAGATACCCTTCTTTTTCAACCATCTGCAAGAAAAATACATATGTTAGCACTGTGACAAAGTCCTCTGCATTTCCGCATGAATGAACCCAAACTTTCTAAGCTGGAGTCATTGCAGTGATGGAAACTTCCCGCCCCAGAGCTTTATTAATAATACATACAAGACTTATGGGGAGTGCATACAAGATCAACGTCTTTACTAACTCTGTGTGTCGAATGATAGATTGTGAGGATGTATGTGAATGGATTGTTTGATAGTGATAGAGCACCAAGCCCTTCCCCTTCTGTGTCGGGAAGTCACTTGCTTAAAACATTGACTTCAGTCTCTCCTTAATCTTACCAGAGAAGCTCTTCATTTATGCCCTCCCCACACACCTGCCAAGGTTAGGAGAAAAGAAAGCATTAAATGGAACAAGAGATGGAGCCTGATGAATCATGGGAAAACACTAGAATAGCACCATTTTGTACATTTTTCCAATTAGCCAGTGACAACGTAGCAGAGCGCTCATTGCCATCTGAGCTGTGTAACTGTTTCCCTTCTCCCCACTGGTACTGTTGGCTTTCATCCTAACACAGTTGCAAACTCCCTAAAGGGCATGCAACAATTTACTATAACACAACAGAGGTGTTCAGTAAGTTCCAGGCAAAATACATACAAATGCAGATTATAATATATTGATTCCCAGCATAGTCAACAAGCTGCTTCAGTTTCTTGGTGGTATGTTTGTGCCCTTCTGACTGCCTCGTACATCCTATTCCAGTTCTTGGCCTTGGCTCCCTTCAAAAGAGTAGTGTGTCACACTTTCCTCATGCTCCATGTCTAACAACTAACGGTCATATTCCCTCAGTGCCACCAGTGGGATCCATATCTCTAAACGCAATATTTCACCCAAGGTATCTCAAAAATTACGATAATCCAAAACAAAATTTCAACCCCTCTTAAATTTCTACCTGCACGGCTTTGGTCAGATGGTCTTTCCATCATCGGTCGAATTGCTTTTTAGGCTTCCCACTCCCAGTTTCCATTTTCCCCATTTTCTTATCACTCTATTAACACCTATCAGATAACGCTGCAGTGGCTGGCTTATTTACTTACACCTGCTCCCATGCTGTGAGTCCACTGAAGGCAAATGATTGTCCCTTTCATATTCTGTGGGAATCCAAAATTACACCAATTGGATTGTGTGAACAAAGACAAGAATGAGTGTATGCATGAATGATATTTACATTTATAGAGAAAATTGTAAAAAGTCAAAACCATTCATTGGTGAGTGGAAAAGACAGTTTGGAGTAGTGAGTTATCTCAAAGACTAACATGGTACCGAATAAAGTATTGCCCCTTTTAAGACTTGCTCTGCTATAGATAACGCATATGTGATATTTCCCTGATTCCTACATTGTTATATTCCTAATACAGTGGAAAGTACTGAGCTTACAAGATACATTTGATAAGTACATTTTATTAACTATAAAAATACATCAGTAATGACAATTGTGGTAAAATAATTTTCATATAGGTTTAGATTATGTCTCTTCCTTCAGTTTGCTTTCCACAAGTCCAAAGAACCCAATGATGCTTTCAGGGTTGATTTTTCGAATCATAGTGCTCATGGCTTTACCACTCTATGTGTAGATGTATCTCTCTGTGTGCTTTGACCACCCCCTTATTCTAGGAATACTGTCCATCTCTTTGGTAACAGAGAATTTTGTTACTACTTAAATACCATCTAAGTGTAGCTCTAGGCATCACTGACGTCTATAAATTCTAGAAACAAAAACACTTCCAGTAGTCATTAGCACCACAGAGGAAGTCCCTTCTATTATCAATTGCTTTGTTTAACTTCTTATGAAGATTAAGAGTTACCCAAACCCTGAAATATTTAGTATTAAAAGCCATAAAAACCTCTCAATCCATTCATATTCTCAACTAAGATGATTGCTTTTTCAGAAATATTTCATGCAAGACCCCCAGTTAGACATTTAGAAAACTGTATTGATGGTAACTATGTAACTATTCTCTATAAAGGGAAACGTGCAAGGACAACATTGATATCCGCACAAGACGAGACCACTGCAGCATGTTTGAGGTGAGGGGTATAAAGGTCTCTCCCAGTTGGACCTTTCTCAAAGCCACTTGAAGTAGGTAGCCAAAGGCTTTTTCATGTTAGGACTCAGTAAACATGTTATCTCTGTCATTAGTGGCAGAATAATTTTCCAAGGGCACTGGTCAATATCATGGAGTCTTCAGGAATGACCTTCTAGTAATCCTGGGAGAACAAGGGAGAAAAGCTGAATAGCAAGTTAGGTCTTAACTTTCAAATTCTAACATGCCTTCCAGGCCATAGGCAGACCTTAAAAACTGTAACTTGGCAGTATTTTCTGCTATTAATTCACTTAGTACCACCACGAACAGCAGTACATTTCTAAGTGTATGCTGCATACACACACATATAAATGTGTGATATGTATGTGCTTGAGCTTCACACCCATGTCTTACCATCTCTCTCAAACACGTGTACCCTCTTCAGGGATCAGATTTCTCTCTAGACATTGTTTCTCTTATATTCTTGATGCAATTCGCTCCCTCGACAATGTTTCAATTAATGATCCTCCATTTCCTCAGATAGCCACTATGCACATACAAGAGTTGCTAGATTCAAGCCTTCTCTTACTATAGCTTAGACTCTATGGGCTCACATCAAGACATCCCTTATTCTTGGAGGACTGATAACACTCTTCCACTCCTCTGAGATCATCCTTTAAATGGGACCGATAAGTTCCAGTTGACTTCTTGCACTGAAAAAGCTGCCTTGTTCAGGTGCCACACTGACGAAAAAAAGGCTTCTATTGGATAAACTTAATTATGTGTCTATCTAAGGGATTACCATCATACATTGAAATTTCCCCTGTTCTTCATACCAGGAAGCAGTCACGGTGAGTGGTTTAGGCTGAGTGGAAGGAGGTATTAGGGTAAACAGAAGATTGCTAAGGATTGTACATCTGGATTTATACATGGTACCTTATTAATTGTTTTCATAGTCACATGGCCTGAAAGAAGAATGATTATGAATTTCAGTTTGTAGTTCAAACATCTGGGGCTCAGATTGTCTTGTCTTCAGTGATTTACAAAGTTATATATGGGCTTTAAATTTAAGCTTAGGATTCTTCCCATGCCAGATTCTAGGCCAAACTGAAATTCATTAAAGGAATCCTAGCACCCAAATCATGTATACTTAAGAAATATCAGCCAGTCTTTGGATGCTAAATGTGGCTTTTGGAGCTATTTTTTCAGTGCCGGCTAGAATCCCTATTTAACATTGAGTGGCAGGAAAGATCAGCAATTTGTCCAGGCTGGATGCCAGCCAGTCTGCCAGTACTGAGGAAGTGCTTCAGCAGCATCCTGTGTGCTGAGACACAGCTGATGAGAATGAATGGCAGCAGTGGAATTCCAAAATGGTACCTGTTTATAAACCTAGGCCGGGCATGACAGACAGGGAAACAGGGATGGAGAGGAGAGAACTTTTGATCAATGAGTACAAGTCTAATAAACATGAGCTTGCAATCTCTTAAACAGACACTGCGGGGGGTTTTTTGTTTGTTTGTTTCTTTCTTTCTTTGTTTACATGGATGTTTCATGTTACCATTTTCAAATGCAAACAATAGGTTCACCTATCTATATTGGTACTGGTACACTGAACAGTTTTGCTAAAAAAAACTGAGCTAAATTAGAAACTTTCTGGCAATTTGGTTGAGAATTTGGATTTTGATCACACAGCTTTTTTTGCTTTATAATATCTGCTCAGATGATGGATTTCATTTTTTATTCTCCCTCTTTTGTTCTTAGTCTGTGTTTGCTGACAACAACTGACACCATATTCAGCTTCTTAGGTCATCTGATAAAGAAATCCAGTGTCTCCAGTTGTGAGAGTCTGAATGCCCCTGCACTCCCCCACCTTTTGTGAGGAAGTGTGGATGGGACTCTATGAACATAGATGCTATTGGCAAATAGGATTGCTTTTTCTGTGCCGTAAGTTTGAAAGAGGCCTCAATTTGAAGCTGGGGTGGTCCCCTTGAAAGGAGGTTTTACAATGTGAGTCATGTGGCTGGCGGATTGTCTAAAGAACATTTGCATCATTACTCTATGACTGCAGCCCTGGACCACTGTAATTCTCGAACATATAGCATTCACTTACTTTCACATATAATAATAAGATGACTACTGAAGCCATAATAGCATACAGTGTTTTGCTGATAATCATATTTGATGATTTCTATTTATAAATCAAATAAAGTAGGGAAGAAAGCAGAGAAAAATGTAGAGCTCAATAAAAATAATTTAAAAATGCAGAAAAAGTCAAATGAAGACATTCTTTGTCACATCATTTTGTCCCCTCCAATGCTTCTCTTTCCTTCTGTAACCACCTTTTACTTTTCTTATATACTCAGAAAGAGACATTTTGTTCTTTTATGTGTGTGTGTGCTTTCTTTTCCTTGACATTTTTCTCAAGTAACACTACGATACTAATCTTGATTGTTAATTTGAATTGGATGTAGGAAATACTATAAGATTACACAAGCACACCTATGGGTATGACTGTGAAGACATTTCTAAAGGCATTGACACATTAATTCAGATTTTAATACACTATTGGCAAGTAGTGGGACTGTTCGAGCTAGCTCTTGGTTAAAGGAAGTGATTCAATGGCAGGGAGCAAGAGAGAATGGAGGGGATGGTGAATGGGAGGAGCAGTGGTGAGAAGAGCTGGAGAGGTTCTTGGAGACTTGACTTGCTCCCTCATGTTGGCATTCTGGTCTTCTTGTTTTCTATGAAGTAAAGAATTTCTTCTACCACATATTCCTGCTGCTGGTGATGCACAGAAACCTTCCAGACTAATGTAGTTTGATGGACCAAGATCACCCAAAAGGTCTTTGTGAAAACCCAAAATATACTTTGCCTGACGAAAAGCAGGAAGCAGTTTGAGGAGAACTATGCCCAAATTCCCAAATATTGTTTATAAACATTTGTTTATATTTAAAGGGGGATATGCTATATAGATGAATACTTTGTATTTGTATGGATCTTTGCTATGGGAGTTCTTTCAGCCAGTAGCCTTTAAGATACCTATCCACTTGTGCATAGTCTCTTATACTATAATCACCAAGGTAAAGCGCGTTCTTTACTCTTGCTTCCAGCTGCTGGATTAGGATCCTGTTCCCCATTCATGCTAAGGATTTTGATCTAGGATTGTGAAATGTAAGTATACCCCTAAATGAACAACCCTTATTATACTATAATGCTGAAGTAAAGAGCACATTTACTCTCTCGCTTCTGAATGTTGGATTCTGTTCCTCTTCCCCATTCATGCAGAGGATGTGATCAGGGACTGTGATCTGTGAGTTTACCTATAAACAAATAATCATTTATTACACATAATTCTGAACTAGTGTGAAATTATTTTGTAACTTCTGTCATCAGATCTTGGTTCATTGATACAAATTTAAGGTCAATTTTGTTATATGTATATTTTTATTCTTGATTAAGGTATTGTGTCTGTGCAGCTTACTTAAAAATGTAATGTATAATTAAGGAATATAGGTTAATAGATAATCATCTATAATAGTCAAGTTTGTAGTCATGTAAGTTAGATTTTCTAGATGTACAAAGATATATTTTAGATGGACAGTTATCCTTTAAACCTTTCAAAGGCTAACAGAGGATGGCATTTAAAGTGTTTAAAAACTTAGGACTATTCATGACA